>NC_056740.1:454389993-454434993 GCF_019279795.1 Protopterus annectens
TTGTCTTGGAATGAGCACCATAAAATGAACAAAATATTCCAAAATGCTGAACCAAACTCCAGTGGAATTCAATGCTTCTGAAAGTTGAATGCTTACTACTTTGAGCAAAACCTTTAATTCATAGTTTAAATGCTTTTGTAAGTAGCACCCATTTTATGCTGTTATCTAGTTTTTAATTATTTTCAAAACAGTATTCATACTTCTAAATGCTACAAGGTGGGATATAACTGAATGAATGAAAGCCAGTATGAAGAATTTATAGGGTCAGGTTTCCTTTTGTGGATGTCATTCTGTGTTGTTCTTTTTATGGAGCTACTTATCTGAAACTTGCATGATGACAAAGTTCATAGGCATGACATATGTATGTTTGTATGTGGCAGAGAGGACTGAGACTGTCATCTGCTTCCGATAGTCAAGGTATAGGGTTTGATTTCTTCTTACTCCATTTGCCTCCTGTGTGAACAGACAGTGCTCTTGGGTTGGTCACCCCTGAAAAAGGACACTTGTGTCCAATGGACTTACCAAGTTAATAAATGTATAAACCAAGCCCAACATTACTTGAAATAAAAATTAAGTCTGGGCATCCAGCGAAACAAAAACCTTTAGGAACTATTCCAAAGCTAACCTCCCTCTACAAAGTGACACTTTGGAATAATTCAAAGCACCCCCAAACCCACTAAACACCATAGCACATGCTGACCTAGTTATAAAATCTCTGTACAGCCATATTGATAGCTGTACAGAGCGAGCTGTGCCCATTTGTCTTAAGAATAAGACAAACTCAAACGAAAAGCCACCCTGGTGGAATCACAATATCAATCGTTTATACAACAAAAGAAAAAACATCTTGGCCAAGTGTAGGAAGAACAAAGCCATACATCTAAAAGCCCCCTGACAAATTTAAACAGGCAGTTAAGAGGGCTAATTAATACTTCTAAGGCTAAATTTGAAGAAAAAATAGATTCTTAAGCAATGGGCAACCAGAAAACCTTCTACAAATATGTGCATAACCTCAGGGAAAATACACAGCAATGCACAGAACGTATTGTAAATGGCATCAACCACATTGAACCAGTGGCCATTGCCAGCCTTTTGACTGACAGATTCCCAGATCCCCATAATGCTCTCTGTGACATTAAGGCACTTACGTATAAGATATCCTTGATGTCTGCTGGTTTCCTCAACTCCCGATTCACATCATGCTGTTGGTGCTGTTAAAGATTATGTCTAAAGGCACAAAACAACCTTTTGTTTTCATACAAAGAAGTCTTTACATGGATCTTTATACACGCAAAGACTGCTGTGTGAAAAGAAGTGTATTTTGCGGCTTTTAAAAAATGCATAGTTTTAAAAATTTCCTCCAAATGCGGAAGAGTAAAATAACAGAACCGAGCTTACAGCATTGATATTAATGAGCGGGGAAGAGGTGGTTATGTCACTTGAGGTTCCAGCTCTAATTATGCAGGATTAGTGCAGGTAAGTCATTTTATATTAGTTATACAGTTGTGAAACTGTTAAATTAACAGTTTTGAAAAAAAAAAACAATCCTTAGTTATTTTTGCCAAACTGTTGATTTAAAACGTTGACAATTACATAACTAATATACAATCACTTACCTATGCTAATCCAGCATAATTAAAACTAGCACCCAAAGTGAAGTAAGCACCTCCTACTTACTCATTAATATTAATACCATAAACATGACTAAGTAAGCACCTCCTACTTACTCATTAATATTAATGCCATAAACATGCCTCTGTTCATTTAGTCTTTCATGTATGGAAGAAATCTTTCAAACTATGTATTTTTTAAAGGTCGCAAAACAAACTTTTCTTTTCACACAAAATAGTGTTCACATGCATAAAGATGCACACAAACACTTTTTGTGTGAAAAGAAAAGCTTCTCTTGTTCCTTTAGACATGATCTTTAAGGCACTTAAGTATATGAGATACCTGGTTTCTAGTGGATCCCTCAGCACCTGAACTATGTACCACAGTCATGGTAGGTGATTGAACATTGCCTTTTGGTTATGTTTATTGCCATGATGTGGTGGGAATAGCTATGTTAATCTACATGGCAGAGCAATTTATTGTATCAATGTTTGGATGCCTTCCTGAGACTGCCTTGTTAACATTCAGCATGGTTGCAGGGCCAGCTGTAAGCGGTGCTGCACGTGTTTGTGTACAGCAGCATGCAGCACCATGTTAAGGCAGTTACTGAATCAGAATCACATCTCCAAACTCTGCCTCTTGTCTGCAGGGACATGTTTTCTAGCCTCGTAGAGGTACAGAAATATTTCTGTTGACATTTCCATGCAATAAATAAATACATTTACACAATTTATTTGCTTATCTGAGATTAAGATATGTTTTCTTTCAACGAATTATGTAATATCTTTATTTAATCATTCACTCCATGCTGTTGTTACCTTAATACTATATTATTTTCTCAAATTTAATCTTCCCTTATATGCCCTACTTATTTCTCTTTTCTTGTCTACCATTTCTGTTCTTGCCTTAATTGTAAAAGTTACTATTCATAGTTTGTCCAGGGATAAAAATGATTTATTAAAAATCAACAAGAATAATCCAAAACCAAGGGGTTAAGCGCTTTCATCTGATAATCCAGACTTCCTCAGAACCCCGAACAGTTGTAACAAAACCATTTAAAAACCTTTTTTGGTGCCAAAAACCAAGTTTTCATTTAAAGATACAACCTCCAAAATCTCAATCATCAAATATTAAATAAAGAAAATAAAACAAGAATAGTCATATTCCACCCACTCAAAAAACACACAATATGTAGATGTGTGTGTATATATACAAATGTAAATAATGTAAATAATATAAATCTGATATTACATATGTAAACCCGATACCAAAATACTGTGATATACTAAAAAATAAATTAGTTAATTAATTAATACAACTGTGAAGTTGAGTCAACTTCCTTCAAGCCAAAATCAAAAAAGGCTTGATACTAATAAAATCATTAATTCCAGGAAATCGTGTAGCGTCCGTTAAAATTTGCTATTTAGCTTCTTTCGTGGCAAGCAAGGCTTTCCAGTTTCCCCCGAAAGGAGAAACATCCACGGTGTCAATGATGGAAAATTTAAACCTATGTGTAACACCATAGGAAGAAATATGCCTATAAAGTGCATTCTTGGAATCCTTCTTTTTGATCTTGTAAAGGTGTTCATAAATACATTTTCTAAAATGCCTCTCGGTTTTCCCTATATAATATACTGGGCAGGCCAAACATGTTGCAATGTAAACTACATTCATGGTATTACAATTCCCTGTCCTACATCTCACATATGTCCTTTTATAATCTGCCAACCTGATGCCATCATCTTCCCTAATGGCATCACACTGCCTGCAATATCCACATTTCTTTGTCCCTCCATATTTGTGTTTGATGTGGGTCCTCATCTCAAGAAGACTCTTGAGGTTAGGTCCAGTCTTAAAAACAAAACTAGGTCTCTTTCCCAAAATTTCTTCTAAATCATGATCAACACAAATCAACTTCCAATGCTCACAAATGGTGTTCTTGATGTATTGAACAAAAGGTGAATAGGTTAGAACACACACTCTCTGCCTATTTTCTGTTTTTAAACCTTCCCTGCTCTTCGTAAGGGAACCCACACCCAAAATTGGGGGGTATCTATTACCCCATTCACCTTTAACGTATGATGCAATATCGTCCAATAGTGGGCTAGGGTACCCCCTATCAAGGAACATAGATGTAATAAAATCAAGTTCCCTACACATAATATCTCTATTGGAAGACATACGGGCTGCCCTAATGCATTGTCCCTTAAAAACGTTCTTGAAAACGTATCTAGGATGGTTACTACTATATTGTAAGTAGTTGTTAGAAAATGTTTCCTTTCTGAGTGACTAATGAAAAGGTCCAAATAGCCTGCTATAGGTCCCCAACAATGTCCCAAGACTCACACTCCATGTTCCTAAGCACCTTGGAGAATATTAAGGTCCAACCTAACACTCTCATACTGGGCGACTTCAACTACCCCTCCATTAATTGGGAAAACTACTCATGTACCAATACACTTGCCCAACGTTTCCTGGAATTCATTAATTCCAATGCCCTGGACCAGTTCATTCCTACCCCCACTAGAGGTAGCAACATCCTTGACCTGGTCATTACTAACATGGGGACCATTGCGCTACACCAATAGTCAACTCCTCCCTGGTTAGATCCGACCAGAAACTAATTGGAAATCCACATCCCTCTCATCCCCCCGCAAAGGTAACCACCATGAAATACTTCTCAAAAGCTAACTTTGGGCTCCTAAAAACAGAGGTGGCTAACATCACTGCACCCATGCAAATGTAGATCACTTGCATGACCACCAAATCATACACCAATGCACTGTACAAACACGTACACAAATGCATGGATCTCTCCATACCCAGTAGAACTAAGACACTCTCCTCCAAAAAAATTAAGCCAATCTGGTGGTCCCCTGCCATAAACAAACTCTACAACAGAAGGAGGAAACTGATGCAGAATAAGGTGAAGTCCCAAGACTGGAAAAACTCCCTTATCAGTCTCAACAAAAAATTGAGATCCCTCGTCAAATCCTCTAAAGCTAGCTATGATAACAGAATTGCAGCAGATAGTAAAGACAACCACAAGGCCTTCTATAGTTATGTAAAGAATCTCCATGGCAATACCCAGTTTGCTCTGAGTTACTGCACAATGGTACCTCCTATACCGAGCCAACAGATATTGCCAATATACTAGCTGACAGATTCAGTGCCAACTTTACCACTCTCTCCCCCACCAAAGGACCAATCACAATACCAGTAGATTGCCAAGCACCCAGTATTACTGCTGCACAGATTAAAACAGCACTGTCCAAGGCCAAGAATACAGCTTCTATGAGACCTGACTATATCCCTGGCTGTGTTCTACATGAACTACAGAGTGAACTGGCACCTCACATGTGTGCCCTGTTCAATCACAGCCTCACCTCAGGCTTTGTCCCTACTGAATGATGCACTGCTACAGTCATCCCTCTCCACAAAGGAGGAGCATCTACAGACCCTTGGAACTATCGCTCCATTAGCCTGATGAGCCTGATATGCAAAGCTATGGAAGGCATCATCAAGGACCTAATAAACAAGGATATAGGGAATCTCCAGTCTCCTGATCCTGCACAGTTTGGTTTTGTGAAGGGTATTTCATGCCTGCTCAACTTGGTCAACTTCTTTGAGTCAGTCACCAGAGCTGTGGATGAAGGCAAGGTGGTTCATACAGCCTACCTTTAATCTGGCCAGGGTCTTTGATACAATTCCCCACTCAGGAATCATACAAAAACTCACTAAGCTAGGTATCAACCCTTATATCACTAGGTGGGTTGCAAACTGGATCACAGGTAGAACCCACAGTGTGAAAGTAGCTGACTCCAAGTCAGACTGCTGACCAGTCACGAGTGGAGTCCCACAGGGTTCGGACCTGGGTCCTCTCCTGTTTGGTATATACTTCTCTGAAGTCCAGGCCAACACAAACAGACTCTGGCTGACAACGTTCACAGACGATTGCAAGTTGGGACCTATCATTAACTCCCCAAATGATGCTGACATCCTACAGATAGGCCTAAGGGAAGTAAATACTGTGGGAAGAAATAGCCAGGGAATTGTTATGGCTAGGCTTGTATAGGCCCTAGGGCCGATAGCCTAGTACCAACCTATGAACCTATGAACCAACGACTGCTGTCAGAACCATGGCCCTAAGCTCAATGCCAAAAAATGTGTTGTCATCCCTTTTGGGAAAAACCCAGTTCTGATGAATTACCACATTGATGGTAGTCCACTGAACACAGAAGGTGTTATAAGAGATCTGGGGACACAGGTTGACAGCAACCTCTCTTTTGATCACCACATTGCCACTGTGGTCAGAAAGTCGTTCTATGTGGCACATCTCATTACTAAGGGTTTTGCATCCAGGAAGAAAGAGGTCATTGTCTCCCTCTACTCTTCCCTCATTAGACCAGTCATCAAGTACAATGCCCCATTTGGCATGTACCTCACTAAACACTTGCAACAACTGGAGAGGCCACAAAAGAAACTCACAAAGAGGATCCTAGGCCTTAAACATTTGTCCTATATGGACAGACTAAAAAAACTCCAACTATTCTCTGCCTCATATCACCTACTTAGAGGCGATCTCTGCTTGACTTACAAAGCCATGTCTGACCCAGCTCTGGTAGAAATGCTACATCTGAAGAAATTCCAATCCCTCCGCACCAGAAGCTCCAGAGACCTCAACCTCATTACCACAATCAACAGAACATGCTGGAGGGACAGATTCATAACCCAGAGACTACCCATGCTATGGAATAGACTTCCCATACATGTCAAGCAGAGCACCTCACTGATCCTCTTCAAGAGAAATCTTGATGAGTGGATGGGAAATAGAAAATTCACCCCAGGGATCATGCCAGTGGCTTTATTCGACAGAGGCACTGGGAACTAAGGTCGGGTGGCATAATCCTATGGGCTAGGCTTGTAAAGGCTCCAGGGCCATTAGCCTAGTACACACCTATGAACCTATGAAGCTTTGTTCACTTCTTTAGCTGTTTGCTTCACATCCATTTTCAACCAAATTTCTAAGAATTTCATCTTGTCATAACCCCACAAAAAGGGAAGAACTCTGTACAAGTCATGTGTTGGAGCATAACTCATTATTATAATTTTGTTTCATTTATTTTACATTCTGCTGTAGTAATACAATATTGCAGTTTATTAAATATAATTTTTATATCATGTTCTAGATTGGTAAGATATAATATTATTTTATCTGCAAAAGGGCTAGTTACCTGTTAGTATTTCTCCATTTATAGCCAGTTATATTTGATTGGCTGTAAATATAAAACCAAAAGTGATGGAGAGAATGGACAGCCTCGCCTACTTCCTCCTGTAACGTTAAATGCTTTAGACAGCTCATCACCGTGTTTCACCCTGGGGTGACCCCTAGGTGTATATTAAATATTAATGATGTCCATGTTTGTGGAAACACAAATGCCTCGAATGATGTCTTCATAAATTCCCAACTCACTCTGCCAGATCATTTTTTCAGCATCCAAACCTGTTGACATTAATACATTATTATTGTCCATATTTTTGGATTGTAAGAGTTTGGTTAATATTCTCAAACATTTGCCTACCATCAATAATCCCACTTTGATCCACATGTATTCTTCTCTGTAATATCTTTGACATTCTTTTTGCTAAAGGTTTTATAAACACTTTGTAGTCATGATTCAGAAATAAAATGAGTCTGAATGACCCTGGATCAAAAAGGTAGTTCTCACCCACTGGTACTCCTCCATTGGTATAACTACCACTACTGCATCCTTCTAAGTCAACTGCACATCCCCACAAAGAAAAATACTTCTAATAAGTGCTATCCAGATATTTATCTCCCACTCCTTCTTTTTCCACACTTCTATTTAAATTCTATCACTACTAGGGGTTTTCCTGTATTCTAGTTTCTCATTGCTTCTTTAATTTCATTTTCCTTTATTCTGATGTTAATCACTTCCCTTTCTACTTCTGTTAACAGAGTAAGTTGTAATTGCCTCAAATATGTTGCAATGTCCTGTGTGATGCTCTCAGCCTCTGCATCCTGTCTAGATAGTGTATTATAATAATTTATTATTAACAGTCATAATTTTTCTTGGGTCAATTTCAACACTATCAGTCTCATAATTTCTGATTTTAGTTAACATCTGTAGATCAATGTGTGTGTGTGTGTGTGTGTGTGTACCTTTAAGAAGCTATCCAAGGGCTTGCACAAGTGTATAAATACTGAGCATGTGCAAGCCTGACTGCCATTTTGTAGTCAGCTGTTGAGATGTAAGCATGTATGTATGTAAAGTCTGTCTGTTAACTAGTTCATTTGTATTTATTGATGCCGTTTTCCATCCTGATGTGTCTGTATGTATTAAAGCAGCTGAACAAAACCCCAAGCCTTCTTGTTATATGTGCTAGAGACAAACGAGTGACAGGTGTCAGAAGTAAAAACGTAAAAACAAAAACTAAGAAACTCAAAAAAATAACGGACCAACTGCAGCCAGGTAGAACGTTAAAAAACTGCTTTACTGCGCTTTCATGCAGATATTATCCGCACTTCTTCAGACAAACAGAAACACAATGGTTACAGCTTAAATAATTACATACATAATCGAGCAATTTAACAATCAATTACAATTAATTAAATTAAATTAACTTGTTGCATTTAAAGCAATTGCGTACTACTATAGACTCAAGTCATTCAATGTAATGTAAAACCATCTTATGTAATATACAGTAAGAATACATACAAAACCAACACCATACTAAAATGAATAATGTATAAAAATACATACAAATACTTGTTCATTTTGTAATACTATATCTTCAAATGGATTACTCTAACTTAAATTTTCCTGACATACTTAAAATAAAGAACAGGTACAGTTTTCCTTCTATTAATGTTAACTCTATCCAAATTACTATCTAAGGATAGCCTTGAGTTTTAACAAACATTTGATTGAACAAAACTCATTAAGACCTGGGTAAACTTGGGCATTAGTTTTTAATTGCCACAAAAGTTCTTGTTCTTCTAATAGCAAATTCCAAGGGCCCCCTCTCTTGTCTTTTTTAATCTGCTGGACTACCATGAATGAAAATTTGTGTTCTGTGTACGTAATAGTATGTCTTGCCAAAGCGTTTAAAGTATTATACAAGTATTTGTATGTATTTTTATACATTATTCGTTTTAGTATGGTGTTGGTTTTGTATGTATTCTTACTGTATATTACATAAGATGGTTTTACATTACATTGAATGACTTGAGTCTATAGTAGTACGCAATTGCTTTAAATGCAACAAGTTAATTTAATTTAATTAATTGTAATTGATTGTTAAATTGCTCGATTATGTATGTAATTATTTAAGCTGTAACCATTGTGTTTCTGTTTGTCTGAAGAAGTGCGGATAATATCTGCATGAAAGCCGCCACGCCAGTAAAGCAGTTTTTACGCTACCTGGCTGCAGTTGGTCCGTTATTTTTTTGAGTTTCTTAGTTTTTGTTTTTACGTTTTTGTTTATGGCTAATAATAACGGAAGCCAACTATCGCAGTCTCTAAGCACGTTTTTAACCAACACCGAAGCTGGTTCGCCTCACAACGGAGATAGTAGTATGGAAGGCAACTTAACAGCTTTAATTCAACGCCTTACCCAGCGTGTGGACGATTTGGCGTCACAATTTAATACTCGGTTTCCTGACACAACACCGGCAGTTCGGCCGAGAACAGGGGTTAGTTTTCTGCAAACTCCACTTGTTTTGAGGTCTGCATCCGATTCCAACACTGTTGAGCAGTTAAATTCATCTAATAACTCCAATGACATTATTCCTAATGGGCAACCTCAAAGGCACGAGCCCATTTCAAACGGAGCTAATGCCTTGGCAAATACGAGGACTCATTTGCCTGAGCATAAAGCTCCTTCACTTATGGAATTTATTAAAGCTCCAGATAATATTTTTGGCAACAATGACATTCCCATTGATAATGATGACCAGAATAACTCAAACAACAATAACAACATTGTTTTGAGGCTAAAGGAATTCGATTCAATTCTTTTGAAATATAAAAAACTGCAAGCAGAAATAATTTATTTTCGGGAATGTATTAGTCAGAACATTGTGCCTAAAGGACTAAGACAGTGGAAATATCCTTCAGGAGTCATTAAAGACTCCGTTTTCCACAAACAATTAATACAATTTTTTAACCAACAAGGTCTTAGTTTCTTAGAACTACTTATTGGTGCATATAACAACCAAATGATCGATCTAAAAACTCAATTGGAAATCTTGGAAAAGGAAATTAAGGATGACAATGATTTTCCTAGTTATGAATATGACTTTGGGCGTATATTTATCACCATTAGTTCTTTGTTAAATAAGATCAATGAAACTAAAAAACGTAAATTAAATAGAGACAGAATAGCCTATAATAAAAACATGGCTTATCCTGATCCCCCTCTCTTATATAATGCAATGGTACAACCACAAGTAGCTTCCCGTCCAAACACACACCACAACTTTAATAGTAACAACGATCAGAGCTCTGATATTGATCTAGAAGAGTTTCCCCCGCTTCTTTTGGATTCACAATTGCAGAACGGAGAGCCTAATCCAGGTCCAAGAAGAAGCGAAAGAATTAATGAGAAACAACAACAACGTAGCCGGAATGATGGCGACAGAAATACGTCTAACTCGTCTTCGGGTTTTCAGCAACAACGGAATTACCGGAATTCGAATTCGCTGAAGAACAACAAGAAACCCCAGAACAAGAGATTTTACAATCGCCGCAAGAGATGACGAACTTTTTACACGGTATGCCTGTAATTTTGCATAACAATGGCAGAGACTTTAAGGTGTACAATTATACCTCTTATGTACCTGAACAGGAACTTATTGAATTGCTAGCTAAAGGATTTAATTTTGCTCTGCCTAGTAACCTTAATTTACCACGTATTTTATGTGACTTGAAGTTATATACTCGTAAACTAAATTTAAACACCATATTTAGAGGCAATGCTGAAATTTTGAATGATGAAAGGGTTCCTAGTACTTACAATCCCCCACTAAATACACACATTGCAGCATTTGAAAAAGTTTCTGAAATGCATTTTAGGGGATTGTTTAACAAATGTAACAATGTACAAGACAATAACATTTATTATAGGAATTTGATACAGACAGTGAGACGTAATCAGATAAGGGTAATGAAACCAGACAAGGGAGGGGGGCAGTCTTAATGTATGACACAGATTATAATGGTCATATGCAAGCTATTTTAGCTAGTGAAGACTATGAAGTTATATCTAGAAACAAATTTAATCAAGCTCTTCACAGAATTAAAAGCACTTTAAACGATATGTTCATTGATGGTAGTCTTACCACTGAGTTATACCATTATTTGGACATGACAGCCCCCCGTTTACCTATCATGTTTGGGGTTCCCAAACTTCACAAAGGTCTCGTTAAACCATCTTTTAGACCCATTATAGATGGCAGGCAATCTATTACCTATGCCTGTGCCAAATGGGTCGACAATAAACTCAAAAAAATCTTAGAAAATGAATCACAGATTTGTATTGATTCATGGCATGTCTTGAAAAACCTTAATGTGATTCCTTTTCATGATGACTATGTGTTTATTACAGCTGATGTTACTAATCTTTACACAGTCATCCCACAAGATGTAGGTATTGAATGGGTCAGGGATCTGCTTTTACTTAAAAGAATAGATGGTGCTGAAATAGATCTAATTACAGCTTTACTGGAATTAGTACTAAACAACAATTATTTTATGTTTAAAGAAACCATCTATTTACAAAAAACAGGCACTGCGATGGGTTCGCCTTGCGGTGGCTCATTCGCTAACTCTGTTATGGCGTTCTGGGAAAGAACATTCTTGTTTAACGACCTTTCTTTTAAGGATATCGTCGTATGGTATACACGATACCAGGACGATATTTTTATGATAGTAAAAGGTTGCGAAGAAAAAATAAATAGACTTATGTATAACATGAATTCTTTTACTTCTTTCTTGGAATTTTCTTTTGTCTTGGAAAAGAATTCAATCAATTTCCTAGACATTTCAATAAGTAAAGATTTTGACAATAAATGTTTTGTTACTGGTATATATAGGAAAAAACTATACAGTAACTCATTGTTACATTTTACCAGTAATCATCCGTACACACAGAAAAAAGGCATTGTGAAAGGCCAATTAGTGAGGGCTACCAGAATGTGTTCTAATGATTATCTTTTTAGTCAAGAATGTGACCTGCTTAAACAAATGTTCTTGAATAGGGGTTACCCAAGTAAACTAATTAATGATTTGACGAAGGAAATTAAATTTAAACGTCACAATGGTTTACTTTTACCTCTTTTAATTAATCAGAACATTGATACATCAGTTTCTGATATAGAGAACCAATCTATCCTTGAGCAACACATAACTGGGGTAAACAACCAGGAGGTGAACAATTACAACACGTGTATGGTTACCCAGTTTAACCAACACATTTTTGAATTTCGAAATGTTTTAAACATAAACTGGGAACTAATTGCACAGGACACATTATGTAGTGAAAGTTGTGGCCTTAAGCCTAGAATGGTGTTTAAAAGAACACCGTGTCTTAAAACGTTGTTAGAGAGACCGTTACAACAGTATTTAAATGTAAAAGGGATGTTTAAGTGTGGGTTTTGTCACTATTGTAGACACATTAAAACTGGGCATACCTTTAATATTAAAGGAACCAAATATTACATCAATGGCAAATACAACTGCCAAACTGAAGGTGTGGTCTATGTGGCACTATGTCAATCTTGCAATGCGTTCTATTTTGGAAAGACGGAGCGCCCTTTAACGCATTTACGAACATTTATATGCAATTTCAAAAAATAATACTTTAAACGCTTTGGCAAGACATACTATTACGTACACAGAACACAAATTTTCATTCATGGTAGTCCAGCAGATTAAAAAAGACAAGAGAGGGGGCCCTTGGAATTTGCTATTAGAAGAACAAGAACTTTTGTGGCAATTAAAACTAATGCCCAAGTTTACCCAGGTCTTAATGAGTTTTGTTCAATCAAATGTTTGTTAAAACTCAAGGCTATCCTTAGATAGTAATTTGGATAGAGTTAACATTAATAGAAGGAAAACTGTACCTGTTCTTTATTTTAAGTATGTCAGGAAAATTTAAGTTAGAGTAATCCATTTGAAGATATAGTATTACAAAATGAACAAGTATTTGTATGTATTTTTATACATTATTCGTTTTAGTATGGTGTTGGTTTTGTATGTATTCTTACTGTATATTACATAAGATGGTTTTACATTACATTGAATGACTTGAGTCTATAGTAGTACGCAATTGCTTTAAATGCAACAAGTTAATTTAATTTAATTAATTGTAATTGATTGTTAAATTGCTCGATTATGTATGTAATTATTTAAGCTGTAACCATTGTGTTTCTGTTTGTCTGAAGAAGTACAGGTGTCAGAAGTGGCATGTCTAAAGGACATGTCAGAAGCAGCATATCTAAAAGGACATGAAGTTAAAAGAGGCATACCGAAGGGGCATGGAGTCAGAAAAGGCTTGGCTAAAATTACTTAAGGCACTTGTTTAGATGCTGGTGGAATATACAGCAACGAATCATCCCTAAAATGTGCAAACTTCACAAAACAAGTCAGAAATGAATTTTAGATATTAAAACTTGCTCAGCACTATTTCTTTTCACATAATATGAAATGAGGCATAAGAATGCTTTAAATAAATTTTGCATAAACATATATGTACAATATTGATAAAAAGATTCAAATTACTACAGAAAATGTTTGAAATAAAGTCCAAATTGTATAAAATGAATAAAATAAAAGGGGAATTACCACATTTCACAAAGCATATGTATTTTTATATTAACTAAAGATATTCGAGTTATCAGAAGTGTATAAATTGTTTGCATGTTTGTGCAGTGTTGCAGTAAAGCTATTTCACAAAAGTGCAGCCATTAGAAGGCATATTTTGCAGTATACAGCCATCACAGGGCATATTTTGCAAAGAACAGCCATTACAGTGCATATTTCACTAAGTGCAGTACTTCAAAGAGTTTATTGTGCATTTGAATGTTGTTACAAGCTCACAGAACAGTTTGTTCATACATAATTACAAGGACCATATTTTCAGTGTGTTTGTGTATACTTTGTGAGTGTGGCAGACAGATTTCGAAAACCTAGTGCACTTGTGTTGACAGTAATACTGCTGAGAACTGGAGAGTGTTTGAGCAAGAGTACATTTTCATACAGGCTGCATTTTCTGATAAAGATGACCATACAAAGGCATTTATTCTACTTAATTTAGCTGGGTCAGAAGCCATAGAAAGGGAATGCTCATTTGTGTATGCATCTGCTATCTATACAGGAGAGGGGGAAAACCGTCATATTGTTGTACCGGTGGAGTCAAGGAAGGACTCAGAGTGCTTAAAACGTAAATTTAGAGAAATGTGTAACCCCCCCCAGACAAATGTTACAATGGAAAGGCACTTATTTTATACAAGGGATCAAAAGCCCGGTGAAACTTTTGCAGCATATATAACTGACTTGAGAATCAATGTTAAAACATGCAGATTTGGTGATTTTAAGGGATGAGTTGATAAAAGACAGACGTGTGTGGTATAAAATATGATGCTGTGAGAAAGATTTGCTTTGTGACGGTAATTTAACTTTGAATAAGGCCATTGAGAATTGTCAGGTATATGAGCTCACAGAAAAGCACACAAATATGCTTACAAATGAGAACAGCTCTAAAAGACAGACTTGAGCCAATTATCAGCACCATTTAGAGAGCTGACATATATGGATGTGTCCTGGCCTTAGTTAGAGCAACACCAAAGAGCATTTGACGTCCTGAAACACAGAATTGCTAGTCCACCTACTCTCAGATACTATGATGTTCACAAACCAGTTACACTTTCCTGTGATGCTTTGACATTTGGCCTTGGTGCAGTCATTCTACAAGAGGATTGACCTGTTGCCTGTGCATCGAGAACTCTTACCCAAACTGCGATGCAGTACGCACAGATCGTGAAAGTGCTTTCGGCAGTTGTGTTCGCACGTTTGAAGTTCCATGATTATGTTTATGGTAGACCTGTCCAGGATCGAAACATTACTGTCTTGCATTGTGGTCACCCAGGAACCAAGTCTACCAAAAGAAGGGTGAGAGGACTAGTATTTTGGCCTTCTATGTCTCAAGACATTGACAGAGCACTTATAATAGTACAAAGCCACATCAACAGAAGGAACCACTTCAGCTTGACCAGATTCTGAAACTACCTTGGTCAACAGTGGCCACCAATATCTTCGAGTGGAATGGTCCACATTATTTGTTGTTAGTAGACTCTTACCTCAATTGGTTTGAGATTGACTTACTTCCTAACCTACCATCCAGTACTGTCATCACTAAGATGAAGTGTCAACCTGCAGAATTCTGTGATTATGAACATCTGATGAAGCAGCTGTAAAACTGTGAAAGCACTTATGTTTTGGATCTTTAATAAATTGTTTCTAGGTATTTGGCCTTGGCCTCATTTTGCTCTGCCCATTTTTGTGCATTTGGAATTATTTGGTGTTAGTAGACTCTTACTCCAATTGGTTCGAGATTGACCTACTCCCTAACCTAGCATCCAGTACTGTCATTACTAAGATGAAGCATCATTTTGCTGTTCATGGTAGCCCGCACAAAGTTTTTCTGACAATGGCATGCAGTTTACAAGCCAACAGTTCAAAAGATTTGCTGAAGAATGGGACTTTACTCATGTCACAAGTAGCCCTGAGTACCTGCAGTCAAATGGTTTGGCAGAACACGCAGTGCAAAGTGCAAAGCAGTTACTTGAGAAGTCAAAATGAGACAATAGTAATATATTTCTGAATCTCTTGAATCTGAGAAATGTTCCTTGTGATAAACATCTTGGTTCACCTGCTCAGAGACTTCTTTTTAGACAAACCAGAACCACAGTACCAATCAGTAGTCAATTTTTGGTTACATGTGTCAAGAACAACAAGTTAGTTAAAACCAATCTGTTGAAGAAGCATCTATCCCAGAAGTCCTACTACGATAAGACCAGTAAACTGCTCAGTCCATTATGAGAGGGAGATGTGGCAAGGATGCAAATGTCTAAAGGTTATGATTGGATTAGTGTCATGAAAAATATTGGTCCAGAGCCGAGACTGTACATTGTGGAATCAGAAGGAGCATTCTTTAGGTGGAATCGGAAACATTTGAGACTGGTGTCTGAGCCTATACCACAGCACCCAGCCTGTGAGAAAGACTGTTTATCTCAGAGTGACTTGTCCGGTGTTCCAGTTCCTGAGGAAGTTCCAGAAGACATTCCTGTTACAAATCCAGAAGTTCCTGATACAAGTTGTGCACTGCAGACTGTCCCTGTTGATAAATTTGGTCCATACTGTTATCTTACGAGATATGGTCGCATCTCTAAACCCTGTAACAGATACAAAGCAACTTGGACATGTAGATTGTGTTTTGTTTCTAATGTATATAGTAAAGCATGTCTGTCACTGATATTGTTTTCACAAAGGGCAATCCTTTTAAGAGGGAGGATGTAGATCAAAGTGTGTGTATATGCCTTTAAGAAGCTATCCAAGGGCTTGCGCAAGTGTATAAATACTGAGCACGTGCAAGCTGGACTGCCATTTTGTAGTTAGCTATTGAGATGTAAGCATGCATGTATGTAAGCTCTGTCTGTTAACTAGTTTGTTCATATTTAATGATGCTGGTATCCATCCTGATGTTTGTATGTATTAAAACATCTGAACAAACCCCCAAGTCTTCTTGTTATTTGTGTTGGAGTTGAAGAAGCGACAACATCCTTTCAACTTTTTGTTGTCTCACCGAGTTAGCAATTTGGTTACTCTAGGTTTATTGTCAAAAATAGTTGTTTTAACCCCATTCTTCTATGCTCATTCACATTTGCTGTGTTTAGGTATTCTAACTCCTCACAGATGTTCTTTGACATTTTATCCTGCAAAACATTCTTTTTTGCTTCTGTAAATCCCTTACTTTTTAAAGCCGTCTAAATACCTACATGGTGGCTGTTATTCCATACCTCATTTGCATTCTTTGTGACCAAATTTTTAATCTTCAGTTTAAAATTATCCCTGTTATTTGCAAGTACTTTACTGCTTAAGTTCAACTCTAATAACACTTTAGTTACGTGTGAACTACCTGATTATTAAATGAATTCCTTTTCAGAAGAAATACAGGAAAATGAGTGTGTTTTTCACAAAATACCTTTACTTAGTTTCACAATAGCCATTTACTTGCTTACAAAACTTAAGTTGTACCGGTATAGGTTCATGGACATTATCACTGAATGTGTTTTTGTGCTTTGGACCATGTTGCGGTAATCCTTATATATATATAGTATCTAGCTAATCTTGACAAGAATTGTATTTCTCTGAAAAATGTGCGTATGATCTACTTCATTGATGTTTTATTTCATTGCATCAATAAGCCCAAATACATGCATATATTTCTCTAAGAATTTGCCCTCAGCCACTATTCTATGAAATCTTGGTGCTACAGAAACATCTTCCTTGTTTCCCTTAGTGTTCCAGACATGCAGCCGTGTAATTCCGTAACCGTTCACCTCTGTGACTCTTCCCTGCCAGTATTTCATTTTTTCTTCAGCATTTATTTGTTTCCCACTTTGTTGATAATTGTTTCATCTCCTTTGTTCTATTCATCATTTCATTAAGAAAGCAGGAAAAAGCTTCACTGCAAAGCTTACCCCTTAAGTGTCAATAGTTTACTTTTCTACACCTTTTGAATGGTTGCCTGTACCTCACCATGTTCTGCTGCTTACAAGTCGTCTTTTTGTGACAGTTCACCTTCCGCCTGATAAGGATCTGTAAAGGTTTGTAAACAAAGCAGATAGAAGACTCAAAGTGATGTAGCAATTAATAACTTGAAACAAAATTTCATTTCTCTGCAGATTCCTGGAAAAAGAAGCAGCTTTATTTATTTATTTATTTTACATTTGTTGACAGGGCTAGTCCAACTGGTACATGTCCATTTTCAGTAGAGGCCTGGGGAGAAAAGCTCCACAATCACAATATTATTTACAGTAAGTGACATTTTACAAATGCAGGCACATTACAGTTTTTTACCATTCATTGGATTTTTGCTTACAAATTTATAGTACATATCACCTATAGTTAGTCATACAAAGAAACCTCTAGTAAAACTTTTTAAACTGTAGAGTCACACTCTCTTTTTTGGCAGGAGAAAAGTAACTAGCACATACAGATAAGAAGATTAGTACCCAGAGATAAGTGAGGTAGTTAGTCAGGGTTAGCACAGGGGCATAACCAGTGTGATTTAATGTATGGTTTCAGTTTGCTTTTAAATAGGGTTACTGAAGAAAGGGAGTTTAGGTCACTGGGGAGGGAGTTCCAGGGTTTACCCACAGTGTGAGAGAACAGAGAGTCACCAGCCAAATTGTTAGTTTTACGTATTTTGTACAAGTAGTTTATTTGATGAGTGAGGGGTTTTTAGGTTGCTATAGGGGGTGATACGATTTGTAAGTATTGATGTGTTAGTACGTTGATACAGGATCTTATGGGCAACTGTTAGTTGGTTAAATAGTAGAAGATTTGGCAACTCTAACCATCCTAGCTGTTTAAGATTGTACAATGATGGGCTCTGTAGGTAGACCCAGTTGCACTATGTTGTTTAAAAAAACATCAGTTTATACTCCTGCCTTACATCCATTACTTGATAGCTTTGAAAAAGCGTGCAGTAATGACTTTTTTAAACTTTTTGAGGGGAATAAAGTTAAACCAGATTTTTATAATGTTACCAGAGGTGAAAAGTTAGCGTTACAGGATTTACAGAATAATACTGACATAGTAGTAAGACCAGATGATAAAGGGGGAGCTACTGTACTACTAGATACCAGCTATTATAATAATACTATGCTAGAGATGCTCTCAGATGAGACTACCTATAGGAAACTGAGTAAATTAGATTTAGATAGATTAATTAAAACAGTGCATGCAGATCTTTATGACATGCTGATGTGTGGCATTATTGACAATGATTTATATAAGTATTTTTTAATTGAGAAACCCGTGATACCAACCATTAGAGGTCTTCCTAAAATACATAAGACCATGGTTAATCCTCCCCTTAGACCAATAGTATCGGGTAGAGGCTGGTTGACAGAGACTATGTCAATTTATTTAGAGAAGAAATTGAGACCTATAGTAGACTCTACGGAATCTGTGTTACGTGACACAAAACAGTTTTTAGAAACCTTAGCACCCTTTAATGAAGATAAAACTATAGGAGAGTTAGATTACATGGCGACACTGGATGTGGTGTCTCTTTTTACCTGTATCCCCAATGAAATAGGTTTAGATTTTTTAAGGTTATATTTGATTAGTAAAGGGTTAAATAATAGTCAGGTTATAAGGATTACGATGTTATTAGAAATGGTTCTTAATTATAATGTGTTTACTTTTGATAGTGAGTATTATCTTCAGATTAAAGGTGTAGCCATGGGCACCTCGTGTGCCAACTCTTATGCTAATCTTGTGTTAGCCTATTGGGAGAGTGCCTATGTTTTGGAACATCTGATTTTCTCTAGTTATATTAAATGTTATAAACGTTTTGTTGATGACGTTTTTTTGTTTTGGGGAGGTGATCTAGAAAGTTTAGAAGATTCTGTTACCTATATAAATGGAACTACTACTTTTCTTACACTAACTAGCACAGTTTCACAGGATAAAATAGACTTCCTAGATGTCACACTAAGTAAATGTGATGGTGTTTTTGAGACAAAAGTGTTTAAGAAACCATGTAGGAGAAATGCTATCCTACATAAGAGTAGCATGCACCCGCCACATGTACACAAGAATATTGTCAGGAACCAAATAAAACGTTGTTCACATATAACTAGTGATGATCAAGTTTTTTCAGAAGCAGTTGTAGTTATAGAACGTGATTTTATGGATAGAGGCTATCGTAGTAATGATCTTCATCTAATGGATGGTATGGAACGTGAGCAGACGGGACTACCATATATTAAAAGGAATGGAAATACCTATAAGCGACCTATTGAAAAGAAAGGAGATAGAAGAAGGGTAGTTATTCCTTTTACTAATAATAACACATCCATTGTCGATATTATTATGAGACATTGGAACATCCTGCAATTGGATGATGATATTAAGGATTTAGTTGGTGAGAGACCGGCCTTTAGTTATAAAAATACTAAGTCCCTCAAACGTTTGCTTTGTTACGATAAGGTACCTATGAATAAGGTTACTTCACAGAGGAAGGGCACATATGCCTGTCGTACTTGTAATCAATGTGGATATATAATGAATTCCAATGTATTTATACATCCTGACACTGGAGTCAGATATGAATTCAATGAATATGCAGATTGTAGATCGAGGAATGTGATTTATTTGGCTTCTTGTAAGAAGTGTCAATGTTTCTATGTAGGTAAGACTAATAGGACATTGAGGGAAAGAGTTAGGGAGCATCTTTATGCTATCCACAGGGAGAATGAGGGAAACGCCCTGGCTAAACACACTCTGCAGAATGACATTACACATGTATTTAGATTCATGGTTATAGGACAGTTGTTAGAGACAGAGAGGTTAGGCAATATTGGAAATAAAACAGAAAGAACGGAGGCCAGGTGGATAATTAAGCTAGCTGCTGATAAAGGTCATGGTCTCAATGATAATTTATCATTGAAACCTTTTTTATTAGATAGGCCATTTAAACATTAAGTTATATAGTATATTTATATGCTTAGTGTGTTTTTATATGTGTTTTTATGTTTATTTTTTATGCATATTTCTTGTACATATATATTTTTTGTACATATTTAATATATTATATATTTTTTTTCTCTTGTGCCTTTTAAAGTAAATGATGTAATTTTATGTGGGACACATGTGACATGGAAAAGGCGTTTTATTGGTGCATCATATACATTTAAATGGATTGAGTTTTCTTTGTTCTGTTAAAGTCTGATGAAGCGTTCTATGTGACGTGAAAGCGCTTACTTTTCGAATAAAGGGTTTTATTTTTACGTTTGTCTACCTGGTTTGCTTCGATAGTTGTGGCGTATTCACCTCCTTTATTTTGGATTGCCAGTTGCAAATCTGTTATTGTAGGAGATGGCCAGCTTGTTCAAGTTGCTTTTGCATAGTTTAGTATATATAGGGGAGGCATAAAGAAGGGTAGAGATTAAGTGGGTATGGGCAATAGTGGACCTGGCTAGTGGGGTCAGAAAAGGTTTGATCCTGTAGAGGGAACCTAATTTTTTGTTGACTGTTTTTATAGTACTGTTTATATGAGAATCAAAGGTAAGGTTGTTATCTATTAGTACCCCGAGTAGTTTTGTAGTAGGATCAGGAGAGATGATAGTACCATTACTTCATGTAACAGTAAACTTAAGTGGAGAGGCTCTACGGGTGGGAGTGAATAGTAGTAGTTTTGTTTTTTTTGCGGTTCAAGATGAGACATCGGTGTAGAAGCCATTTCTCAACTGTATTAAACATGTTTGGGTTAGTGACTGTAGATCTGATGGAGAGGTGGCTGAGCATATTAATGGTGAATCATCTGCGTATTGGATACAGGTAGCTTGAGGTAGATCATTTATAAATATAGAAAATAAGACTGGTCCTTGTATGGAGCCTTGAGGGACACCGAGGGTAATTGGGAGGTTAGAAGATAAGTTGTTCTCCCATAATACAGCCTGTTGCCTATTGTTTAGGTAGGATTGGAACCATTGTATAGCCAGTGTGTCTACTGACAGGTTTTTGAGTATGTTAATGAGTAGGTGGTGGTTTACCATGTCGAATGCTTTCGACAGATCAATAAAGAGGGGAGAGGATAGAGCCTCATTATTACGATTTTTATTAATACAGTCAGAGAAGGATAAAAGAGCAGAGGTGGTGCTATAAAATGGCCTGAAACCATGTTGGCAGTTAGCTAGTAAGTTGTTTTCTAATAGGTAGTTTAACAGTTGTTTATGAATGCATTTCTCCATGATTTTTGCCAGTGGAGATAATATGGCTATAGTTTGATAATTCGTTGGAGTTACCACCTTTATGCAGGGGGATAATATGTGAAATTTTCCAGATTGATGGGATAGTTCCCTCAGTAATGGTTCTATTATTCAGGATGGATATGGAGTAGGCTATGGCATTGGCAGCTTTTTGCAGGTATTCTGCAGGTTGTAGGTCTGCAGAGGGGGTGGAAGGTTTAAGTTTTTGAATGAGGGTGCAGACAAGGGATGTGGGAACAGGTTGAAAGTGAAATGATCGGGGTGTGTTAGAGTTGGAGGTGGTGGAAGATGAGGTGTCAGGGGATAGCTGATTGGCAAGATATTGAATGGTCTCTGTGAAGAAAGTGTTAAAGGTATTGGCTATTTGCTTGGGACTATCGTGATCAGAACCTGAAGGGGTGGGTGTGACTAAACGACCTGGGTGTAGAAGTTTATTAATGCCTGACCAGAATTTTTGTGGCTTGTTTTGGTAGGTTTGTTGGAGCTGAAAGTAAAAATTTCTTTTGTCCAACTATATGGCTTTTTTTGTTTCATTTCTTAGCTGTCTAAACTTTAATTGATCTGCAGGGATTTTAGTAGTACGCCAGTTGGCCCAGACTTTGTTTCAAAGGAGGAATTTAGAATTAAAGTATGTAACTGCTTCTACCAAAGGTAGGTGTTTCAGGGGAGACTAATCGCATGCCTTAAGTTCTTTTGAAAGCTGTCAGAGTTAAACTTTTTGTTGGTTCTTATTGTCCTATAGGTGATTGGGTTTGGAATGTCACTCTTATTTCTAATTAATAAGGTGAGTGAATGGTCGTTTATGTCTTCGAGGAGGGTCCTACTTTGCAATTTTGGTGATGGCTATTTATGAGGATCCAATCAAGGGTGCTTTCGTTGTTATTAACTTTATTGGTCGTGTCTGTTCACATTTGTAATAAAGTCATTCTCTGCACAAACTTTATTTTATTTTATTTGTATTTGCTTGTCGGGGTAGAGCACTGATCTCCACAGAAAGTTTTCAGTCCCAGCACAGAAATGGTGTCAAGTTAAGCGACCTACTCAGAGTCACACAGTTAGGTAATGTAACAATGTAACAACTCCCAGTCCAGGAGCACTGCCTGGTTAAGTGACTTACTCAGAGGCACACAGTTAGGTAATGTAACAATGTCACAGCTCTCTGCCCAGGAACACTGTCTGGCTAAGTGACTTGCTCAGAGTCACACAGTTAGGTAATGTAACAATGTAACAGCTCCCAGCCCCAGGAGCACTGTCTGGTTATGTGACTTACTCAGAGTTACATAGTTAGGTAATGTAACAATGAAACATCTCCCAGCCCGGGAGCACTGTCTGGTTAAGTGACATGCTCAGAGTTACACAGTTAGGTAATGTAACAATGTAACAGCTCCCAGCCCAGGAGCACTGTCTGGTTAAGTGACTTACTCAGATTCACACAGTTAGGTAATGTAACAATGTAACAGCTCCCAGCCCAGGAGCACTGTCTGGTTATGTGACTTACTCAGAGTCACACAGTTAGGTAATGTAACAATGTAACAGCTCCCAGCCCAGGAGCACTGTCTGGTTATGTGACTTACTCAGAGTTACACAGTTAGGTAATGTAACAGTGTAACAGCTCCCAGCCCGGGAGCACTGTCTTTTTAAGTGACTTACTCAGAGTTACACAGTTAGGTAATGTAATAATGTAAAAGCTCCCAGCCTGGGAGCACTGTCTGGTTAAGTGATTTACTCAGAGTCACACAGGCAATGTAACAGTGTAACAGCTCCCAGCCCGGGAGCACTGTCTTTTTAAGTGACTTACTCAGAGTTACACAGTTAGGTAATGTAACAATGTAACAGCTCCCAGCCCAGGAGCACTGTCTGGTTAAGTGACATGCTCAGTCACACAGTTAGGTAATGGAACAATGTAACAGCTCCCAGCCCAGGAGCACTGTCTGGTTAAGTGACTTGCTCAGAGTCACACAGTTAGGTAATGTAACAATGTAACAGCTCCCAGCCCAGGAGCACTGTCTGGTTAAGTGACTTGCTCAGAGTCACACAGTTAGGTAATGCAATAATGTAACTGCTCCCAGCCCAGGAGCACTGTCTGGTTAAGTGACTTACTCAAAGTCACACAGTTAGGTAATGTAACAATGAAACAGCTCCCAGCCAGGAACACTGGATCAGTGACGTGCTCAGAGTCACACAATTAGGTAATGTAATAATGTAACAGCTCCCAGTCCAGGAGCACTGTCTGGTTAAGAGACTTACTCAAAGTCACACAGGTAGGCAATATACCAATGTAACAGCTCCCCGCCCAGGAGCACTGTCTGGTTAAGTGACTTACTCAGAGTTACTCAGTTAGGTAATGTAACAATGTAAAAGCTCCCAGCCTGGGAGCACTGTCTGGTTAAGTGACGTACTCAGAGTCACACAGTTAGGTAATGTAACAATGTAACAGCTCCCAGCCCAGGAGCACTGTCGGATTAAGTGACTTACTCAATGTCACACAGTTAGGTAATGTAACAATGTAACAGCTTCCAGCCCAGGAGCACTCTCTGGTTATGTGACTTACTCAGAGTTACACAGTTAGGTAACTTAACAATATAACCGCTCCCAGCCTGGAGCACTTTCTGGTTAAGTGACTTACTCAGAGTTACACAGTTAGGTAATGTAACAATGTAACAGCTCCCAGCCGGGGAGCACTGTCTGGTTAAGTGACTTACTCAGAGTTACACAGTTAGGTAATGTAACAATGTAACAGCTCCCAGCCCGGGAGCACTGCCTGGTTAAGTGACTTACTCAGAGTTACACAGTTAGGTAATGTAACAATGTAACAGCTCCCAGCCCAGGGGATCTGTCTGGTTAAGTGAATAACTCAAAGTCACACAGTTAGGTAATGTAACAACTTAACAGCTCCCAGCTCAGGAGCACTGTCTGGTTAAGTGACTTACTCAAAGTCACACAGTTAGGTAATGTAACAATGAAACAGCTCCCAGCCCAGGAACACTGACTGGATAAGTGACGTGCTCAGAGTCACACAGTTAGGTAATGTAAAAATGTAACAGCTCCCAGCCCAGGAGCACTGTCTGGTTAAGTGATTTACTCAGTCACACAGTTAGGTAATGTAACAATGTAACAGTTCCCATCCCGGGAGCACTGTCTGTTAAGTGACTTACTCAGAGTCACACAGGTAGGTAATGTAACAATGTATCAGCTCCCAGCCCAGGAGCAGTATCCGGTTAAGTGACATGCTCAGAGTTACACAGTTAGGTAATGTAACAATGTAACTGCTCCCAACCCAGGAGCATTGTCTGGTTAAGTGACATGCTCAGAGTTACACAGTAAGCTAATGCAACAATGTAACAGCTCCCTACCCAGGAGGATTGTCTAATTATGTGACTTGCTCAGAGTCCCACAGTTAGGTAATATAACAATGTAACAGCTTCCACCTCAGGAGCACTGTCTGGTTAAGTGACATGCTCAGAGTTACACAGTTAGGTAGTGTAATAATGTAGCAGCTCCCAGCCCAGGAGCACTGTCTGGTTAAGTGACTTACTCAGAGTCACACAGTTAGGTAATGTAACAATGTAACAGCTCCCAGCCTAGGAGAACTGTCTGGTTAAGTGACTTACTCAACGTTACACAGTTAGTAATGTAACAATGTAACAGCTCCCAGCCCAGGAACACTGTCTGGTTAAGTGTCTTACACAGAGTCACACAGTTAGGTAATATAACAATGTAACAGATCTCAGCCCAGGATCACTGTCTGGTTAAGTGAATTACTCAGAGTCACACAGATAGGTAATGTAACAATGTAACAGTTCCCATCCTGGGAGCACTGTCTGGTTAAGTGAATTACTCAGAGTCACACAGATAGGTAATGTAACAATGTAACAGCTCCCAGCCAGGAGCACTATTTGGTTAAGTAACTTACTCAGAGCCACACAGTTAGGTAATGTAACAATGTAAATGCTCACTGCCCAGGAGCACTGTCTGGTTAAGTGATTTGCTCAGAATTACACAGTAATGTAATGCAACAATGTAACAGCTCCCTACCCAGGAGGATTGTCTAATTAAGGGACTTGCTCAGAGTCACACAGTTAGGTAATATAACAATGTAACAGCTCCCACCCCAGGAGCACTTTCTGGTTAAGTGACATGCTCAGAGGTACACAGTTAGGTAATGTAATAATGTATCAGCTCCCAGCCCAGGAATACTGTCTGGTTAAGTGACTTACCCAGAGTCACACAGTTAGGTGATGTAACAATGTAACAGCTCCCAGCCAAAGACCACTGTCTGGTTAAGTGACTTACGCAGAGTCACACAGTTAGGTAATGTAACAATGTAACACCTCCCAGCCCAGGAGCAGTTTCTGGTTGTGACTTACTCAGAGTTACAGAGATAGGTAATGTAACAATGTAACAGCTCCCAGCCCAGGAGCTCTGTCTGGTTAAGTGACTTACTCAGAGTTACACAGTTAGGTAATGTAACTCTGTAACAGCTCCCAGCCCAGGAGTACTGTCTGGTTAAGTGACTTACTCAGAGTTACACAGTTAGGTAATGTAAAAATGTAACAGCTCCCAGCCCAGGATCACTGTCTGGTTAAGTGACTTACTCAGAGTTACACAGTTAGGTAATGTAACAATGTAACAGCTCCCAGCCCAGGAGCACTGTCTGGTTAAGTGACTTGGTCAGAGTCACACAGTTAGGTAATGTAACAATGTAACAGCTCCCAGCCCAGGAGCACTGTCTGGTTAAGTGACTTACTCAGAGTCACACAGTTAGATAATGTAACAATGTAACAGCTCCCAGCCCAGGAGCACTGTCTGGTTAAGTGACTTACTCAGTGTTACACAGTTAGGTAATGTAACAATGTAACAGCTCCCAGCCCAGGAGCACTGACTGGTTAAGTGACTTACTCAGAGTCACACAGTTAGGTAATGTAACAATGTAACAGCTCCCAGCCCAGGAGCACTGTCTGGTTAAGAGACTTACTCAGAGTCACACAATTAGGTAATGTAATAATGTAAAAGCTCCCAGCCCAGGAGCACTGTCTGGTTAAGTGACTTACTCAGAGTCACACAGTTAGGTAATGTAACAATGTAACAGCTCCCAGCCCAGGATCACTGTTTGGTTAAGTGACTTATTCAGAGTTACACAGCTAGGTAATGTAACAATGTAACAGCTCCCAGCCTTGGAGCATTGTCTGGTTATGTGACTTACTCAGAGTCACACAGTTAGGTAATTTAACAATGTAACAGCTCCCAGCCTGGAAGCACTTTCTGGTTAAGTGACTTACTCAGAGTTACACAGTTAGGTAATGTAACAATGTAACAGCTCCCAGCCCAGGAGCACTGTCTGGTTAAGTGACTTACTCAGAGTTACACAGTTAGGTAATGTTACAATGTAACAGCTCCCAGCCCGGGAGGACTGCCTGGTTAAGTGACTTACTCAGATTCACACAGTTAGGTAATGTAATAATGTAACAGCTCTCAGCCCAGGAGCACTGTCTGGTTAAGTAACAAGCTCAGAGTCACCCAGTTAGGTAATGTAACAATGTAACAGCTCCCAGCCCAGGAGCACTGTGTGGTTATGTGACTTACTCAGAGTTACACAGTTAGGTAATGTAGCAATGTAACAGCTCCCAGCCTGGGAGCACTGTCTGATTAAGTGACTTGCTCAGAGTCACACAGTTAGGTAATGCAATAATGTAACAGCTCCCAGCCCAGGGGATCTGTCTGGTTAAGTGACTAACTCAAAGTCACACAGTTAGGTAATGTAAAAACGTAACAGCTCCTAGCTCAGGAGCACTGTCTGGTTAAGTGACTTACTCAAAGTCACACTGTTAGGTAATGTAACAATGAAACAGCTCCCAGCCCAGGAACACTGACTGGATAAGTGACGTGCTCAGAGTCACACATTTAGGTAATTTAAAAATGTAACAGCTCCGAGCCCAGGAGCACTGTCTGGTTAAGTGATTTACTCAGTCACACAGTTAGGTAATGTAACAGTTCCCATCCCGGGAGGACTGTCTGGTTAAGTGACTTACTCAGAGTCACACAGGTAGGTAATGTAACAATGTATCAGCTCCCAACCCAGGAGCCCTATCCGGTTAAGTGACATGCTCAGAGTTACACAGTTAGGTAATGTAACAATGTAACTGCTCGCAACCCAGGAGCATTGTCTGGTTAAGTGACATGCTCAGAGTTACACAGTAAGGTAATGCAACAATGTAACAGCTCCCTACCCAGGAGGATTGTCTAATTATGTGACTTGCTCAGAGTCCCACATTTAGGTAATATAACAATGTAACAGCTCCCACCTCAGGAGCACTGTCTGGTTAAGTGACATGCTCAGAGTTACACAGTTAGGTAGTGTAATAATGTAGCAGCTCCCAGCCGAGGAACACTGTCTGTTAAGTGACTTACTCAGAGTCACACAGTTAGGTAATGTAACAATGTAACAGCTCCCAGCGCAAGACCACTGTCTGGTTAAGTGACTTACGCAGAGTGACACAGTTAAGTAATGTAACAATGTAACAGCTCCCAGCCCAGGAGCACTGTCTGGTTAAGTGACTTACACAGAGTTACACAGTTAGGTAACGTAACTATGTAATAGCTCCCAGCCCAGGAGCACTGTCTAGTTATGTGACTTACTCAGAGTTACACAGTTAGGTAATGTAACAATGTAAAAGTTCCCAGCCTGGGAGCACTGTCTGGTTAAGTGACTTACTCAGAGTTACACAGTTAGGTAATGTAAAAATGTAACAGCTCCCAGCCCAGGAGCACTGTCTGGTTAAGTGACTTACTCAGAGTCACACAGTTAGGTAATCTAACAATGTATCAGCTCCCAGCCCAGGAGCACTATCCAGTTAAGTTACATGCTCAGAGTTACACAGTTAGGTAATGTAACAATGCAACTGCTCCCAACCCAGGAGCATTGTCTGGTTAAGTGACATGCTCAGAGTTACACAGTTAGGTAATGTAATAATGTAACAGCTCCCAGCCCAGGAACACTGTCTAGTTAAGTGACTTACTCAGAGTCACACAGTTAGGTAATGTAACAGCTCCCAACCCAAGAGCACTGTCTGGTTAAGGGACTTACTCAAAGTCACACAGTTAAGTAATGCAAAAATGTAACAGCTCCCAGCCCAGGAACACTGTCTGGTTAAGTGATTTACTCAGTCACACAGTTAGATAATGTAACAATGTAACAGTTCCCATCCCGGGAGCACTGTCTGGTTAAGTGACTTACTCAGAGTAACACAGTTAGGTAATGTAACAATGTATCCGCTCCCAGCCCAGGAGCACTATCCGGTTAAGTGACATGCTCAGAGTTACACAGTTAGGTAATGTAACAATGTAACTGCTCCCAACCCAGAAGCATTGTCTGGTTAAGTGACATGCTCAGAGTTACATAGTAAGGTAATGCAACAATGTAACAGCTCCCTAGCCAGGAGGATTATCTAATTAAGTGACTTGCTCAGAGTCGCACAGTTAGGTAATATAACAATGTAACAGCACCCACCCCAGGAGCACTGTCTGGTTAAGTGAATTACTCAGAGTCACACGGTTAGGTAATGTAACAGTGTAGCAGCTCTCCCAGCCCAGGAGCACTGTCTCATTAAGTGACTTACTCGGAGTCATACAGTTAGGTAATGTAACAATGTAACAGTTCCCAGCCCAGGAGCACTGTCTGATTAAGTGACTTAGGGTCACACAGTTAGGTAATGTAACAATGTAACAGTTCCCAGCCCAGGAGCACTTTCTGGTTAAGTGAGTTACTCAGAGTCACACAGTTAGGTAATGTAATAAATGTAACAGCTCCCAGCCCAAGAGCACTGTCTGGTTAATTGACTTACTCAAAGTCACAGAGTTAGGTAATGTAACAATGTAACAGCTCCCAGCCCAGGAGCACTGTCTGGTTAAGTGACATGCTCAGAGTTACACAGTTAGGTAATGTAACAATGTAACAGCTCCCAGACTGGGAACATTGTCTGGTTAAGTGACTTTCTCAGAGTTACGAAGTTAGGTAATGTAACAATGTAACAGCTCGCAGCCTGAGTGCACTGTCTGGTTAAGTGACTTACTCAGAGTTACACAGTTAGGTAATGAAACAGCTCCCAGCCTGGGAGCACTGTCTGGTTAAGTGACTTACTCAGAGTTACACAGTTAAGTAATGTAACAATGTAACAGCTCCCAGCCTGGAAGCACTGTTTGGTTAAGTGACTAACTCAGTCACATGGTTAGGTAAGGTAACAATGTAACAGCTGCCATCCCGGGAGCACTGTCTGCTTAAGGACTTACTCAGAGTGACACAGTTAGGTAATGTGACAATATAACAGCTCCCAGCCGGTAGCACTGTCTGGTTAAGTGACTTACTCAGAGTCACACAGTTAGGTAATGTAACAGCTCCCAACCCAAGAGCACTGTCTGGTTAAGGGACTTACTCAAAGTCACACAGTTAACTAATGCAAAAATGTAACAGCTCCCAGCCCAGGAACACTGTCTGGTTAAGTGATTTACTCAGTCACACAGTTAGGTAATGTAACAAAGTAACAGTTCCCATCCCGGGAGCACTGTCTGGTTAAGTGACTTACTCAGAGAAACAGAGTTAGGTAATGTAACAATGTATCCGCTCCCAGCCCAGGAGCACTATCCGGTTAAGTGACATGCTCAGAGTTACACAGTTAGGTAATGTAACAATGTAACTGCTCCCAACCCAGAAGCATTGTCTGGTTAAGTGACATGCTCAGAGTTACATAGTAAGGTAATGCAACAATGTAACAGCTCCCTAGCCAGGAGGATTATCTAATTAAGTGACTTGCTCAGAGTCACACAGTTAGGTAATATAACAATGTAACAGCTCCCACCCCAGGAGCACTGTCTGGTTAAGTGACTTACTCAGAGTCACACAGTTAGGTAATGTAACAGTGTAACAGCTCTCCCAGCCCAGGAGCACTGTCTCGTTAAGTGACTTACTCAGAGTCACACAGTTAGGTAATGTAACAATGTAATAGCTGCCAGCCAGGAGCACTGTCTGATTAAGTGACTTAGGGTCACACAGTTAGGTAATGTAAGAATGTAACAGTTCCCAGCCCAGGAGCACTTTCTGATTAAGTGACTTACTCAGAGTCACACAGTTAGGTAATGTAATAAATGTAACAGCTCCCAGCCCAAGAGCACTGTCTGGTTAATTGACTTACTCAAAGTCACAGAGTTAGGTAATGTAACAATGTAACAGCTCCCTGCCCACGAGCACTGTCTGGTTAAGTCACGCAGTTATGTAATGTAACAATGTAACCGCCCCCAGCCCAGGAGCACTGTCTGGTTAAGTGACTTACTCAGAGTGACACAGCTAGGTAATGTAACAATGTAACAGCTCCCAGCCTAGGAGCACTGTCTGGTTAAGTGAGTTACTCAGAGTTACAGAGTTAGGTAATGTAACAATGTAACAGCTCCCAGCCTGGGAGCACTGTCTGGTTAAGTGACTTACTCAGAGTTAAACAGTTAGGTAATGTAGAAATGTAACAGCTTCCAGCCCAGAAGCACTGACTGGTTAAGTGACTTACTCAGAGTCACACAGTTAGGTAATGTAACAATGTAACAGCTCCCAGCCCAGGAGCACTTCCTGGTTAAGTGACTTACTCAGAGTCACACAGTTAGGCAATGTAATAATGTAACAGCTCCCAGCCCAAGAGCACTGTCTGGTTAATTGACTTACTCAAAGTCACAGAGTTAGGTAATGTAACAATGTAACAGCTCCCTGCCCAGGAGCACTGTCTGGTTAAGTCACACAGTTATGTAATGTAACAATGTAACCACTCCCAGCCCAGGAGCACTGTCTGGTTAAGTGACTTACTCAGAGTGACACAGTTAGGTAATGTAACAATGTAACAGCTCCCAGCCCAGGAGCACTGTCTGGTTAAGTGACTTACTCAGAGTTACACAGTTAAGTAATGTAACAGTTTAACAGCTCCCAGCCTGGAAGCACTATCTGGTTAAATGACTAACTCAGTCACACAGTTAGGTAATGTAACAATGTAACAGCTCCCAGCCCACGAGCACTGTTTGGTTAAGTGACTTACTCAGAGTGACGCAGTTAGGTAATGTGACAATATAACAGCTCCAAGCCGGGAGCACTGTCTGGTTAAGAGACTTACTCAGAGTCACACAGTTAGGTAATGTAACAATGTAACAGCTCCCAGCCCAGGAGCACTATCTGGTTAAGTGACTTACTCAGAGTCACACAGTTAGGTAATATAACAATGTAACAACTCCCAGCCCTGGAGCACTGCCTGGTTAAGTGTCTTACTCAGAGTTACACAGTTAGGTAATGTAACAATGTAACAGCTCCCAGCCCAGAAGCATTGTCTGGTTAAGTGACTTACTCAGAGTTACACAGTAAGGTACTGTAACAATGTAACAGCTCCCAGCCTGCGAGCACTGTCTGTAACAGCTCCCAGCCCAGGAGCACTGTCTGGTTAAGTGACATGCTCAGAGTCACACAGATAGGTAATGTAACAATGTAAGAGCTCCCAGCCCAGGAGCACTGTCTGGTTATGTGACTTACTCAGAGTCACATAGTTAGGTAATGTAACAATGTGACAGCTCCCAGCCCAGGAGCATTTCCTGCTTAAGTGACTTACTCAGAGTCACACAGTTAGGCAATGTAATAATGTAACAGCTCCCAGCCCAGGAGCACTGTCTGGTTAAGTGACATGCTCAGAGTCACACAGTTAGGTAATGTAACAATGTAACAGCTCCCAGACTGGGAACATTGTCTGGTTAAGTGACTTTCTCAGAGTTACGAAGTTAGGTAATGTAACAATGTAACAGCTCACAGCCTTAGTGCACTGTCTGGTTAAGTGACTTACTCAGAGTTACACAGTTAGGTAATGAAACAGCTCCCAGCCTGGGAGCACTGTCTGGCTAAGTGACTTACTCAGAGTTACACAGTTAAGTAATGTAACAATGTAACAGCTCCCAGCCTGGAAGCACTGTTTGGTTAAGTGACTAACTCAGTCAAACGGTTAGGTAAGGTAACAATGTAACAGCTCCCAGCCCGGGAACACTGTCTGCTTAAGGACTTACTCAGAGTGACACAGTTAGGTAATGTGACAATATAACAGCTCCCAGCCGGGAGCACTGTCTGGTTAAGGGACTTACTCAAAGTCTCACAGTTAAGTAATGCAAAAATGTAACAGCTCCCAGCCCAGGAACACTGTCTGGTTAAGTGATTTACTCAGTCACACAGTTAGGTAATGTAACAATGTAACAGTTCCCATCCCGGGAGCACTGTCTGGTTAAGTGACTTACTCAGAGTAACACAGTTAGGTAATGTAACAATGTATCCACTCCTAGCCCAGGAGCACTATCCGGTTAAGTGACATGCTCAGAGTTAAACAGTTAGGTAATGTAACAATGTAACTGCTCCCAACCCAGAAGCATTGTCTGGTTAAGTGACATGCTCAGAGTTACATAGTAAGGTAATGCAACAATGTAACAGCTCCCTAGCCAGGAGGATTACCTAATTAAGTGACTTGCTCAGAGTCACACAGTTAGATAATATAACAATGTAACAGCACCCACCCCAGGAGCACTGTCTAGTTAAGTGACTTACTCAGAGTCACACGGTTAGGTAATGTAACAGTGTAACAGCTCTCCCAGCCCAGGAACACTGTCTCATTAAGTGACTTACTCAGAGTCGCACAGTTAGGTAATATAACAATGTAACAGCTCCCAGCCCAGGAGCACTGTCTGGTTAAGTCACACAGTTATGTAATGTAACAATGTTACCTCTCCCAGCCCAGGAGCACTGTCTGGTTAAGTGACTTACTCAGAGTCACACAGTTAAGTAATGTAACAGTGTAACAGCTCCCAGCCTGGAAGCACTGTCTGGTTAAGTGACTTACTCAGAGTCACACAGTTAGGTAATGTAACAATGTAACAGCTCCCAGCCCGGGAGCACTGTCTGGTTAAGTGACTTACTCAGAGTGACACAGTTAGGTAATGTGACAATATAACAGCTCCAAGCCGGGAGCACTGTCTAGTTAAGAGACTTACTCAGAGTCACACAGTTAGGTCATGTAACAATGTAACAGCTCCCAGCCCAGGAGTACTGTCTGGTTATGAGACTTACACTGAGTCACATAGTTAGGTAATGTAACAATGTAATAGCTCCCAGCCCAAGAGGACTGTCTGCTTAAGTGACTTGCTCAGAGTCACCCAGTTAGGTAATGTAACAAAGTAACAGTTCCCAGCCCAGGAGCACTGTCAGGATAATTGACAAACTCAATCACACTGTTATGTAATATAACAATGTAACAGCTCCCAGCCCAGGAGCTCTGTCTGGTTAGGTGACTTTGAGTTACACAGTTAGGTAATGTAACTATGTAACAGCTCCCAGCCCAGGAGTACTGTCTGGTTAAGTGACTTACTCAGAGTTACACAGTTAGGTAATGTAACAATGTAACAGCTCCCAGCCTGGGAGCACTGTCTGTAACAGCTCCCAGGCCAGGAGCACTGTCTGGTTAAGTGACATGCTCCGAGTCACACAGATAGGTAATGTAACAATGTGACAGCTCCCAGCCCAGGAGCATTTCCTGGTTAAGTGACTTACTCAGAGTCACACAGTTAGGCAATGTAATAATGTAACAGCTCCCAGCCCAGGAGCACTGTCTGGTTAAGTGACATGCTCAGAGTCACACAGTTAGGTAATGTAACAATGTAACAGCTCCCAGACTGGGAACATTGTCTGGTTAAGTGACTTTCTCAGAGTTACGAAGTTAGGTAATGTAACAATGTAACAGCTCGCAGCCTTAGTGCACTGTCTGGTTAAGTGACTTACTCAGAGTTACACAGTTAGGTAATGAAACAGCTCCCAGCCTGTGAGCACTGTCTGGTTAAGTGACTTACTCAGAGTTACACAGTTAAGTAATGTAACAATGTAACAGCTCCCAGCCTGGAAGCACTGTTTGGTTAAGTGACTAACTCAGTCACACGGTTAGGTGAGGTAACAATGTAACAGCTCCCAGCCCGGGAGCACTGTCTGCTTAAGGACTTACTCAGAGTGACACAGTTAGGTAATGTAACAATGTAACAGCTCCCAGCCCGGGAGCACTGTCTGCTTAAAGACTTACTCAGAGTGACACAGTTAGGTAATGTGACAATATAACAGCTCCCAGCTGGGAGCACTGTCTGGTTAAGGGACTTACTCAAAGTCACACAGTTAAGTAATGCAAAAATGTAACAGCTCCCAGCCCAGGAACACTGTCTGGTTAAGTGATTTACTCAGTCACACAGTTAGGTAATGTAACAATGTAACAGTTCCCATCCCGGGAGCACTGTCTGGTTAAGTGACTTACTCAGAGTAACACAGTTAGGAAATGTAACAATGTATCCACTCCCAGCCCAGGAGCACTATCCGGTTAAGTGACATGCTCAGAGTTACACAGTTGGGTAATGTAACAATGTAACTGCTCCCAACCCAGAAGCATTGTCTAGTTAAGTGACATGCTCAGAGTTACATAGTAAGGTAATGCAACAATGTAACAGCTCCCTAGCCAGGAGGATTAACTAATTAAGTGACTTGCTCAGAGTCACACAGTTAGGTAATATAACAATGTAACAGCACCCATCCCAGGAGCACTGTCCAGTTAAGTGACTTACTCAGAGTCACACGGTTAGGTAATGTAACAGTGTAACAGCTCTCCCAGCCCAGGAACACTGTCTCGTTAAGTGACTTACTTAGAGTCACACAGTTAGGTAATGTAACAATGTAATAGTTCCCAGCCCAGGAGCACTGTCTGATTAAGTGACTTAGGGTCACACAGTTAGTTAATGTAAGAATGTAACAGTTCCCAGCCCAGGAGCACTTTCTGGTTAAGTGACTTACTCAGAGTCGCACAGTTAGGTAAGGTAATAAATGTAACAGCTCCCAGCCCAAGAGAACTGTCTGGTTAATTGACTTACTCAAAGTCACAGAGTTAGGTAATGTAACAATGTTACCTCTCCCAGCCCAGGAGCACTGTCTGGTTAAGTGACTTGCTCAGAGTCACACAGTTGTGTAATCTAACAATGTAACAGTTCCCAGCCCAGGAGCACTGTCTGGTTAAGTGACTTATTCAGAGTTACACAGTTAGGTAATGTAACAATGTAACAGCTCCCAGCCCAGGAGCACTGTCTGGTTAAGTGACTTACTCAGAGTTACACAGTTAAGTAATATAACAGTGTAACAGCTCCCAGCCTGGAAGCACTGTTTGGTTAAGTGACTAACTCAGTCACACAGTTAGGTAATGTAACAATGTAACAGCTCCCAGCCCGGGAGCACTGTCTGGTTAAGTGACTTACTCAGAGTGACACAGTTAGGTAATGTGACAATATAACAGCTCCAAGCCGGGAGCACTGTCTAGTTAAGAGACTTACTCAGAGTCACACAGTTAGGTCATGTAATAATGTAACAGCTCCTAGCCCAGGAGTACTGTCTGGTTATGTGACTTACTGACATCACACAGTTAGGTAATGTAACAATGTAAAAACTCCCAGCCCAGGAGTACTGTCAGGGTAAGCGACTTACTCAGAGTCACACAGTTAGGTAATGTAACAATGTAACAACTCCCAGCCCTGGAGCACTGCCTGGTTAAGTGTCTTACTCAGAGTTACACAGTTAGGTAATGTAACAATGTAACAGCTCCCAGCCCAGGAGCACTGTCTGGTTAAGTGACTTACTCAGAGTTACACAGTAAGGTAATGTAACAATGTAACAGCTCCCAGCCTGGGAGCACTGTCTGTAACAGCTCCCAGCCCAGGAGCACTGTCTGGTTACGTGACTTACTCAGAGTCACACAGATAGGTAATGTAACAATTTAAGAGCTCCCAGCCCAGGAGCACTGTCTGGTTATGTGACTTACTCAGAGTTACACAGTTAGGTAATGTAACAATGTAAAAGCTCCCAGCCTGGGAGCACTGTCTGGTTAAGTGACTTACTCAGAGTTACACATTTAGTTAATGTAAAAATGTAACAGCCCCCAGCCCGGGAACACTGTCTGGTTAAGTGACTTACTCAGAGTCACACAGTTAGGTAATTTAACAATGTAAGAGCTCCCAGCCCAGGAGCACTTTCTGGTAAGTGACTTACTCAGAGTCACACAGTTAGGTAATGTAATAATGTAACAGCTCCCAGCCCAAGAGCACTGTCTGGTTAAGTGACTTACTCAAAGTCACACAGCTAGGTAATGTAACAATGCAATAGCTCCCAGCCCAGGAGCACTGTCTGGTTTTGTGTCTTACTCAGAGTTACACAGTTAGGTAATGTAACAATGTAACAGCTCCCAGCCCGGGACCACTGCATGGTTAAGTGACTTACTCAGAGTCACACAGTTAGGTATTGTAACAATGTAACAGCTCCCAGCCTGAGAGCACTGTCTGGTTAAGTGACTTACTCAGAGTCACACAGTTAGGTAATGTAACAATGTAACAGTTCCCAGCCCAGGAGCACTGTCTGGTTATGTGACATACTCAGAGTTACACAATTAGGTAATGTAACAATGTAACATCTCCCAGCCAGGGAGCACTGTCTGGTTAAGTGACTTACTCAGAGTTACACAGTTAAGTAATGTAACAATGTAACAGCTCCCAGCCTGGAAGCACTGTTTGGTTAAGTGACTAACTGAGTCACACAGTTAGGTAATGTAACAATATAACAGCTCCCAGCCCGGGAGCACTGTCTGGTTAAGTGACTTGCTCAGAGTCACACAGTTAGGTAATGTAACAGTGTAACAGCTCCTAGGCCAGGAGCACTGTCTAGTTAAGTGACTTACTCAGAGTTGCACAGTTTGGTAATCTAACAATGTAACAGCTCCCAGCCCGGGAGCACTGTCTGGTTATGTGACTTACTCAGAGTCACACATTTAGGTAATGCAACAATGTAACAGCTCCCAGCTGAGGAGCACTGTCTGGTTATGTGACTTACTCAGAGTTACACAGTTAGGTAATGTAACAATGTAACAACTACCAGCCCGTGAGCACTGTCTGGTTAAGTGACTTACTCAGAGTCACACAGTTAGGTAATGTAACAGCTCCCAGCCCAGCAGCACTGTCTGGTTAAGAGACTTACTCAGAGTTACACACTTACGTAATGTAACAATGTAACAGCTGCCAGCGCAGGAGCACTGTCTGGTTAAGTGACATACTCAGAGTCACACAGTTAGGTAAAGTAGCAGCTCCCAGCCCAGGAGCACTGTCGGGTTAAGTGACTTACTCAGAGTTACACAGTTAGGTAATGTAACAGCTCACAGCCCAGGAGCACTGTCTGGTTAAGTGACATGCTCAGTTACACAGTTAGGTAATGTAACAGCTCCCAGCCCAGGAGTACTGTCTGTTTAAGTGACTTACTCAGAGTTACACAGTTAGGTAATGTAACAATGTAGCAGCTCCCAGCCCACGAGTACTGTCTGGATAAGTGACTTAGTTAGAGTTACACAATTAGGTAATGTAACAGCTCCCAGCCCAGCAGCACTGTCTGATAAATGATTTGCTCAGAGTCACACAGTTAGGTAATGTAGCAATGTAACACCTACCAGCCTGTGAGGACTGTCTGTTTAAGTGACTTACTCAGAGTCACACAGTTAGGTAATGTAACAATGTAACAGCTCCCAGCCCAGGAGCACTGTCTGGTTAAGTGACTTACTCTGAGTCACACAGTTAGGTAATGTAACAATGTAACAGCTCCCAGCCCAGGAGCACTGTCTGGTTAAGTGACTTACTCAGAGTTACACAATTAGGTAATGTAACAGCTCCCAGCCCAGGAGCAGTGTCTGGTTAAGTGACATGCTCTGAGTTACACAGTTAGATAATGTAACAATGTAACAGCTCCCAGCCCAGGGGCAGTGTCTGGTTAAGTGACTTACTCAGAGTTACACAGTTAGGTAATATAACAATGTAACAGCTCCCAGCCCAGGAGCACTGTCTGGTTAAGTGACTTACTCTGAGTCACACAGTTAGGTAATGTAACAATGTGACAGCTCCCAGCTCAGGAGCACTGTCTGGTTAAGTTACTTACTCAGAGTTACACAGTTAGGTAATGTAACAATGTAACAGCTCCCAGCCCAGGAGCACTGTCTGGTTAAGTGACTTACTCAGAGTCACACAGTTAGATAATGTAACAATGTAACAGCTCCCAGCCCAGGAGCACTGTCTGGTTAAGTGACTTACTCAGAGTTACACCGTTAGTCATTGGAGGCTGAGGGAATCAAACCTTGCACCACTGGGCCACAGGTAACTTTTGTGTCTCCAACCTTCCATGTTCTTCATAAAACAGAAAGAATGTGTTACTTTACTTGGTATGTCAGAAGGTTAACCAGTCTAGGCCTCTGCTGCTTTGTGAGTCTTTGATTATAGATATTTTCTGAGGGGTCCTATTTAGAAAATTGAGTCAACAAAAGTGCTGAAGCTTTTGAATGGAGATCACAGTGCAGTGGAGAGTGGGGAAATTACCCTTTTCCCCACTGTACTGCAATCTCCGAGTTGGTATATATAATATGCAGAGGGGTAAGGGGGTGCAGGGGGGCTTGCCCCCTTTCAAAAACATAGATCTTTGTTCTTTTCTGTCATTCAATTGTTTGGAAAGTCAGTCATATGGGGTTAACCATATGAAGTTCAACTTTCTGTTGAGTTGCTCTACTGAATGGAATCCTTACTGTGTGCTCTTTCTATTTTAATACCACCTTCTGAGTTTTCACAGATGATCTCCATTTTGCTGGACTTTTTCTATTTATTGTTGACATTATGGATGTCATAGACACTTTTCCTACCAAGTTCTCTTAATTTACAGTAGTTTTCAGCTGTTCTTTGTAAGGCCTCCTTTTTAGCTGCATCTACTACTGTCACCATCTTGCAATTTCCTCAAAGATGTCATTATTTAGGACTTGTCTTCATTCTTGATATAAACATTTTAAACATTTTTAGATTGCTGGATTTTTTTTAGCAAACCTGTTTTTAAATTAACTGTTTAAATGCTGCCTTTGCCTTCTTTTAGAGGTGACCACACAAGCTTTTTGCACAGCTCTGAGAACAACCAAGTGAAGGACTTCTTAACATCCATCTACTTTTTTTAAAAGGAGTTATAAGGACTTAATGTGCTCTGATCAGTGCTCTTTCTGTTTCATACCTTCAATTTCTTCAAAAACATCACTTGAATTTCTTAGTTGGAACTAGAGGGTAAAATAATGTACCATGAACTAGAGATCTTCCATTTAATGGTTGTTCATTCTGATACAAGGGATTCTTCAAAAATCCTCCTAAAACTGCCCTATGGATTCCTACTGAAATAACAAGACCATCAGATTTCGCTCTTGCAGCAATGAAACTAAATGTTTGAAAAGGGGAATATACAGTATACATTAATTATGATATTATAGCTTTCTCAAAGTTGGTGTGTATGTATGTATGTGTGAGTGTGTGTGTGTGTGTGTGTGTATGTGTGTGTGTGTGTGTGTGTGTGTGTGTGTGTGTGTGTGTGTGTGTGTGTGTGTGTGTGTGTGTGTGTGTGTGTATGTGTGTGTGCATGTGTGAGCGTGTGTGTGAGTGCACACATACAGTTTATTTTATTGAGCTTTCATTTCTTTAACAAAGTAAACTTCAATATCATTTATGAGAATGTTCATTTGGGCAAAAATCCTTTTTGCTAAGTTGCTGTTTTGCTGACAGAGATAAGTGGGTGTGTATTAGGGTTGTGAGTGTCTGTTGGAGTGTTTGCACTTTAAGGTCAGAGTAGGAGTTAGGTAAAGGGATAGAGTTAGTGTTTTTGTGTGTGTGTGTGTGTGTGTGTGTGTGTGTGTGTGTGTGTGTGTGTGTGTGTGTGTGTGTGTGTGTGTGTGTGTGTGTGTGTGTGTGTGTGTGTGTGTGTGTGTGTGTGTGTGTGTGTGTGTGTGTGTGTGTGTGTGTGGATGTGTATGAGAGTTTGCAGATTAGGGTTAAATTAAGAGTTAGGTAAGTAGATAGATTTAGTGTGTAAGTTTGTGGGTTAAGGTTAAAGTACGGCTAAGTAAGGGGATAGATGTGGTGTGTGTGTGTGTGTGTGTGTGTGTGTGTGTGTGTGTGTGTGTGTGTGTGTGTGTGTGTGTGTGTGTGTGTGTGTATTTCTGTGTAGTAAATGAGCTGTTTTGAGAAGTGGTATTGCTATGGAAAGGTTTTTTTCCTAAGGTAAGGTGTGCAGAGGCAGCATTAGGGTTATTAATCATTACTAAGGTGGTACGTGGGGATAGCCTCCCACATACCTTAATAATGAATGCTAACCCTAACACTAACTCTAACCCATCCTCTGCCCTTGTTATTAATGTATGTTCATTGAATTCCTTGAAAATGAAGTTCTGATGACAGTCTGGTAGTTTCAGGTACTGTTGCCTCTATAAGCAAGGTACAGGGTTTGAGCCTGAACAAGTTAACTGTCCACCTTCCTTAAAAAAAAAAAACCCTTCCAAAAAACTACCAATGTTCATTCAGACAAATTAGGTCTGAATGTTGAGGCAGAGTTATGGTTTACAGCTCACAAAAGGAAATTGTTTTACTTTCGTAGTTTATGTACATTTTATGTATTAGCTGATTTGCAAGTAAAAAATGTTTTTGTTAATCTTATGTGTTTTAACCTTTTGACATTTCAAACTTTCTTTATTAATTATATATATATATATATATATATATATATATATATATATATATATATACATGGATCTACTTCATATAACCTAAATTTCATATGATCGAAATTCATTTGACTGAGACCAAATGACCTAAACTTTATTTGACCTAAATTTCATTTCACTGACAAGGAGCACTGGCAGTCTGTAGAGCACTGTAAGGCAAGTAAACAGTATATGCCCTGTTCCCCACTGTAGTGCGACCCTGGAGTTAGAATATATAGTTAGGGGTGTGTGGGGGGTGTAACCCCCACCTAGTTTGATTATATATTCTGTGGTTTGATTTTATATTGTTCAGTAAAACTGAACTTTGTGGGGGGCTGCACCACCCACACCCCCAATAGTCAGGTTTAGAACAGGGCCAAGACCAGTGTGACTTAAAGTATTGTTTTAGACTATTTTTGAATTGACTTATGGATGGTTCTTGAGTAATATCTGCTGGTAGGGAATTCCAACTTTTTCCAACATAGCTAGCAAACAGAGAGTCACAGGCTGAATTATTAGCTTTGATAGTTTGGACGATCAGTTTTTTTGATGATCGTAGTGTACTAAGGTTGCTGTGATCCGCTGTGGCGACCCCTAACTGGGAAAAGCCGAAAGAAGAAGAAGAAGAAGTGTACTAAGGTTGCTGTAGGGGGAGATTATGGGTTTGAGTGCTGGTGTTTTGTCAGGTAGGTTTAGTACTTTAAATGCAACTATCAGTTGGTTGAGCTGAAAGAGGTGAGATCGTTCTAACCACCCAAGAGATCTCAGGTTAGTACAGTGGTGTGTTTTGTAGGGCATACCAGTAGCAAATCTGGTGATGTGATTATAGCACGACAATAGTTTACTGAGTTCTGTTTTACCTAGGTTAGTCAGTAGAGGGGAAGCACAGAGTAAGGTCGAGAGTAAGTGTGAGCGGGCAATGGCAATACTCAACAAGGAATAACAAATCACTTCTAAGACTGATTTATAAAAGCGTTATCAGTTACAAAGTTTCACTTATCATTTTCCTCTGTGGTTACGTGACCTTAGAGTGTGTGTGGGGGGGTGCATCTTGCCTCCCACAAAAGATACTTTTTATTATTTCATTTGTCCAGTTGAAACCTTGACTGGTTTGTTTAATCCACCTGAATTTAGTCTTAACTAACTGTAATGGAAACTTTTACTGTTCTTACCGGATTGAATATTTTCAGATGGATTTTACCTTGTCACCAGACCCACAGAGGTGCTCTTGGTTGTGCTGGGTTGTGCCCACTGACTACAGGTCACTGGAGTTATTACTACTTATATTGCCATGGCATCAAAGCCTATCTTCCACCTTGTCTCCCTACCCCTAAAACTGTCTGACATCCTGCTCCTGTTTATTGTACACCCTTTCCTTTCAGGTTTTACTGTAGTATTTCAGCCGGTTTGTCAAATGCTCTGATATGATACAATTTGTGGTGACTGGAAAATGGTGTTACACTATACAGTTATATAGTGTCATTGTCCCACTTAGAAACCTGGGCCTTTTTATTACAACATTCTGTTTTTGATTTTCCTGCCTTACTACGGCACTCAGGCCTTCTTATTACAACATTCTGGTTTTGATTTTCCTGCCTTACTACAGCACTCAGGCCTTCTTGTTACAACATTCTGTTTTTGATTTCCTTGTCTTACTACGGCACTCAGGCCTTCTTGTTACAACATTCTGTTTCTGATTTTCCTGCCTTACTACGGCACTCGGGCCTTCTTATTACAACATTCTGTTTTTGATTTTCCTGCCTTACTACGGCACTTGGGCCTTCTTATTACAACATTCTGTTTTTGATTTTCTTGCCTTACTACAGCACTCAGGCCTTCTTATTACAACATTCTGTTTCTGATTTTCCTGCCTTACTACGGCACTCGGGCCTTCTTATTACAACATTCTGTTTCTGATTTTCCTGCCTTACTACTGCACTCAGGCCTTTTTATTACAACATTCTGTTTTTGATTTTTCTGCCTTACTACGGCACTCAGGCCTTCTTATTACAACATTCAGTTTTTGATTTCCCTGTCTTACTACGGCACTCGGGCCGTCTTATTACAACATTCAGTTTTTGATTTCCCCTTCTTACTACGGCACTCGGGCCTTCTTATTACAACATTCTGTTTTTGATTTTCCTGTCTTACTATGGCACTCGGGCCTTCTTATTACAACATTCTGTTTTTGATTTTCCTGCCTTACTACGGCACTCAGGCCTTCTTATTACAACATTCTGTTTTTGATTTTCCTGCCTTACTACGGCACTTGGGCCTTCTTATTACAACATTCTGTTTTTGATTTTCCTGCCTTACTACAGCACTCGGGCCTTCTTATTACAACATTCTGTTTTTAATTTTCCTGCCTTACTACAACACTCGGGCCTTTTTATTAAAACTTGCTGTTTTTGATTTTACTGTCTTACTACGGCACTCGGGCCTTCTTATTACAACATTCTGTTTTTGATTTTCCTGCCTTACTACAGCACTCGGGCCTTTTTATTACAACATTCTGTTTTTGATTTTCCTGCCTTACTACGGCACTCAGGCCTTTTTATTATAACATTCTGTTTTTGATTTTCCTGTCTTACTATGGCACTCGGGCCTTCTTATTACAACATTCTGTTTTTGATTTTCCTGTCTTACTACGGCACTCGGGCCTTCTTATTACAACATTCTGGTTTTGATTTTCCTGTCTTACAACGGCACTTGGGCCTTCTTATTACAACATTCTGTTTTTGATTTTCCTGCCTTACTACGGCACTCGGGCCTTCTTATTACAACATTCTGTTTTTGATTTTCCTGCCTTACTACGGCACTCAGGCCTTCTTATTACAACATTCTGTTTTTGATTTTCTTGCCTTACTACAGCACTCAGGCCTTCTTATTACAACATTCTGTTTTTGATTTTTCTGCCTTACTATGGCACTCGGGCCTTCTTATTACAACATTCTGTTTTTGATTTTCCTGCCTTACTACGGCACTCGGGCATTTTTATTACAACATTCTGTTTTTGATTTTCCTGCCTTACTACGGCACTTGGGCCTTCTTATTACAACATTCTGTTTTTGATTTTCCTGCCTTACTACAGCACTCAGGCCTTCTTTTTACAACATTCTGTTTTTGATTTTCCTGTCTTACTATGGCACTCAGGCGTTTTTATTACAACATTCTGTTTTTGATTTTCCTGTCCTACTGTGGCACCTGGGTCTTCCTTTTACAACATTCACTTATTTTTTTCTGTGGTGTCCCGTGTGACTTACCATAATGCTGTGGTAAAATGTTTATCTAAGTCTTCTGGTAAATTGCATTGTGTCATACAGTGTTTATGGCACTACATTTGGAAACCTAAGGTACCTGCTGCCCATTAAAATCAGTTGCCTACATTGGTCTTTATTTGAACAACGTTACAGCTCTGTGTTTAATTTATGTCATCAATGCTATCTGAAAACTAAACTACTTGCTTGATGTAAAAATAACGTATTTACACCGATCTTTTTGCTCAGTGTTTAAAGTAAGTTATCTATATTGCTATTTCATTAACCACTCCTTGGGTACTACATCTTCCACTCTCCTCTCCCCACTCACTGCTCTAACTGACCCAGCATCTCCTAAGTTCAAAATCATATCCTCAGTCTCTGT
>NC_056740.1:454439993-454459993 GCF_019279795.1 Protopterus annectens
AAATAAATAAAAAGACTCTTGAAATATGAATAGCCGACCAAAAAAATTCTGGACATCGAATTAGCAGAACATCTGCATGCAGAAATTGCATATAACCCCTCCGACTTCCAGTAGGATTGTAGGATATTACTCAGGAACACAAGTTTAAAAAACTGCAAGTGACAAAAATGACACAAATATATATGCATATTAAGTTAACCATTTGAAATGTCAGGACCCCCTGGAGTGAGTACTGAAATGAGAGGGCTGAGTGCCTGAAAGATCGGACTTGTATATACTAAGTTTGACATGTTATTTCTCGGAATATTCCCTTTTCTCCAAAGTATGGTGATCTGTCTCTGAGATGGTATATATAAGTTGGGGGGGGGTGTGGGAAGTTCTTGGCCCCCCTGCAAAAATAAATTTTTAAGGAAAAGAGTGATTTTCGAGATGATCTCTTCTCCTGCGTTTTTAGTCTTTTTTTCGGCTTTTCGCACTCGGCATTTCGAGTGCTGGCATTTCAATAGGGAGCCTGCATTATTTTGTCTTTATTGTGATTTGACAATATCTTAAATAACCCCTACTTTTATTTGTCATGGCCATACTAAAACAGGCCTCAAACTGACAAACTGTAGCAGCATACAGCTGTAGCATATGTATTTCCTACTCAAGTCTAACAGAAGTGGCTAATTATGGGTTTGGGAGAGCAATGTATGTACAATAATATTTGGAAGTGTGCTAGTCAAGGTAGATAAAATAAACTGCTAGGAAGAAAACAGACATATCAGGAGATGAGAAGGGAGAATTAGAGACAGCTGTGTTAGCTTATTAGACAAAGGAAGACATTGGGTAGGTAAGAGCTAGCAGGGCTAGCCTTAGGTGAACTGGATCCCTTGACAAAGGACTCCATAGTGTCCCCCCCAGTAGCCATTGGTTCCTGCCTGTCCTGAAGTGTCTCCCCCTTGTCCATCTCCAACCTAGCCTCCCCACACCAACCAGATTATTTTTTTTCTTGTTACTTCATTTTAATACTTTTCTTACTCTTCAGCTTTTTACTTAAACCTTTCAACATACTTTAACTGGCGAACTGCACTTTAATAGCCATGGAGGAAACAAGTCCATTAAGGAGTGTCATAGGCACAACAGGTAGCACACTTACCTTTAGTGCATTATGCTGTAGGTTCTAGTCCCATACCAGGCGGTTGCATTGCTGATATTGTAATGTGGCAAAAGTGGGGTCTTTCACTCCTGCCCATGTTGTCATTTGGATGAGATATTAAAGCAAAGTCCCATCTACTTGAGTTGGTAGTAGCTCAGGTGGATGCAAAAGATCCCAAGGCACCTATCAAAAAGAGTAGGGAAGTTCTCTGATACCATGGTCAAATGTTCTCTGACAGTATAAATATAATATAAATACCACCTTAGGTCTCCCCTGAAAAGAGGCCACTACCCAGGTGGGGCTAAACCTATCAACAAAGAATAAAAAAAAAGCCAGAGTCTTGGGAATCTTGTTCCCAAGAAATCATGGAGGTCTAGATGCTTTGAGGTGAGAGGATGAAATCATACTGCTATCGATGTACATTTTACTATAAATTTTGCTTTATATATAGGAAGAAAGAACAATATAAGCTTGGTATACAGAAAGCCTGAAGTGGGGGAATTGAAGCAATGGAGACTAGTAGGGTAGTTAGGGCTTATGTGTAACTTTGTTTCACATAAACAATAACCACAATAATGTATTCCAGTTTGCTTCAAACAAATACACATTTCTACAAAACCAGAATAACCACTGCTTAACAAAAGCAAATAAAGTTGAGTCAGTGATTTTAAATAACAGACGGACCTTGTACTCAGCAATTATCTACTTTGTTGACTGTGTACACCTCAGATGTCAGATTGTAATAAAAACTGGCCACAGCAATTTTGTTCAATGCTATTTTACAAAAATACAAAAAACAAAACACTATAGCTAGGCACAATAAAGTATTCCCACTTGCTTCATACAAATACATTAGTCCTGCAAAGCCTGAATAATATTTATTTAACTTAAATAAATGACAGCATGCCAGTGTTAGTTAGTTTAATTCACAGATAATCCCTATACTTAGCAATTACAAGGACTTTCTGTATACCAGATGCTTGTTTGCAATAAAATAAATAAAAAGTAATAATGGCCATAGTATGTTATCTCATTTGTGTTTCACACACTCAGTAAGTTAGCTGCAGTATAAAATATTCCAACTTGCATCACGCAAACTCCACTGATCATATTATCTAGTTGCCTGCCAGGGTAAAAAAAAAAGAAAGAAAAAAATACCTGCTACAATACAGTCCATTCTGCATGAGCTACACCATGACCATAGCATTCTCTTACAGATGCTCACAGTGCTGCCACCTAGTCTTTACATTAAAGCTAAGCTATCATTGTCATGCAAGAGACCACTCCTTGTATACTACCAAATCCTACCTCACATTATGTGGCTATCTAACGTATCATTTTCTTTTGCAAATATGTCACTTTTGTACAATACTATCATTCACAAAAGCTACCTACTTCTATAACAGTGATCTGCTCCATGCTAGCCACATTCACAAAAACATATCCTGCACTATAGCATGAGGTTCAGTGCCTTTGGTAGAGATACAAGTCCTGTGCATGGCTTTCTTTTTAACACTGTAACTCCCTCATTGGCTGCTTGCCATCTAATCATGGGTGCTCCAGTCACATTGCTTGGCATAATTAATCATGTTGTTATATTACATACTAAAAATAAATAAAACATCAGCTTTACTGGTTCAAAATCATTTCTGTAGGAGGGGAAATCTGTATTTATGAAAACTGGCAAATCAAAGCTAAATTTGGCATGTACTGCAAAAAGCAATGCATTTGTACTGTGGCTGAAATTCAGATTCTCTCAAATGTGCTGCTTTTAGAAGCACATTCCAATTTTCAACAACAATATACTGAGTTACAGAAGCAATTTTTTAGCATGTAGTACTAGGTAATAGTAGCAATAAGAATGGGGTGCACCTCTACACCATACCCTAACTCTACCACTGGGTTATGTTCCTCATGCCTTGGAGACAGCCGTGGTTGTCCCCCTTTACAGGGAGGGAGCCATCACACTCCTTGTTAACCATAATCCCATTTGTCTGATCAGCCACATTTGTATTATCTGTCAGCTCATTAATTTAGACGTTGATAATATCATAACCTGTGTCCATATAATTTTGGGTTAATCCATTGTACATCCTGCCTTATTAACTTTATAAACTTCTTCGACTAGGTAACTGAAGCAGTAGGTAGTGGTTATGAAGTGTGGTCACCATACTTGGACCTGGTTAAGGAATTTCATACTATCCATTATTCAAGTATCATATACAAACATGGAAGCTAATCATAAAACCACGTGCACTGAGGTGAATAGCAAAGTGGTCAATAGAGAGAACCCATGTTGTAAGATTGGTACATTTCTGATAGAAAAATGCTTTAAGTAGAGTCCCTTGTGGCTTGGTTCTGGGTACTGTAGTGCTTCACAACTGTTTCTCACATCTTCATGTCAGTATCCTGGGCTTCTCTTTAAAACATTGCAGATAATTGTAAACTAGTGGTCATTATTCTGACTCCCACTGATTTGTCAACACTCCAGATCGGGCTAGACTACATAAATAACTTGTGCAATGCCAGTGGCCTCAAACTGAATACAAAAAAAGCATAGCGCCGTCTCATTTGGTAAAACAATTTTTTCTTCATCATATTGTACAACTGGCCTTTATTTTAAAGCAGACACTGTCATACCAGACTTAGATATCATTGTGGATGACTAACAAATCTTCATTATGATTACAAAATCGTTCTTTTCATCCAGGTAATAAATAAAGGCATCTCTTTCAGAGACAAATAAGCCTTATTTCCAGTTTACCTTCCCATTGAATGCAATGCCCTGTTTTGTATGTACCTGTCAAAACATGTTAACTTGAGGGCCTACAGAGATTTCTTACCAAAAGCTCAGAAGCCAAGTCTCCTAGTTGTCCAGACTGATTAGCCACTCTTTCCTATTTTCTGTCTAGGTTCCTCTGTGGTCATGTATGTGTAGCCTTCCATGCCATGAAAAACCCAGGTCTTCTTAATCTTCTCTGTCTTCATAAAAAGAATGGTTCCACAAACATTTTTATACAACACCTTAATCTCCACAAACAGATTAATAGGGCTTGTTGGTATGATGCATTCTTAATCCATCACACCCACCCCCACACCTCTGGACATCAAACAAAGTAATGCCCTTGCTAAACTGAAGAACATCCTTAATCATTTCTCGGGCATTTGTAAATTCTCCATGGATCTATCTTGTGAGCTCCTCCTCAAGGTGAGAGGAAACTCTTGATTTTAGCTATTCTCACTAGGCACTAAATAGTCTATAGACAGATTGCCTAATAACTACTAACTAAGCTATGATAACTACTAACTAAGCTATGAATTTCCTTCGTTCGTTAAGACATGGTTTCAGCATATCATTTTGTTTTGACTTTAGAAGTGGTACCTTTGCCATGATTTATGTATAGTGCCCTATTGCATCATGAATGGAGCACACTAGTCCATGAGTTTCAGAAGTTAAAACAGGCTTTCAGACATGACAAGTATAAATATCATCTGACTTAGCAAAATAAACAAACAAAATAATTGCTAGTGAGCTCTAACTAGTCAGCAAAAACAAATACGAAATAAATAAAATATGCAAGCAGTTGGAGGTTATCATACTTATAGAAGTCTACGAATTACTACCCTAAAGACGAGACAGCAAGGAGAAGGAGAAAAGGCAATATTGAAAAAGTTAGAAGGTGGTACTTAGTCATGACAATAGCAGTGTTAATTTACAGAAGAAAATAGATCTAAAAGAACACCTAAATGTCAACGTGAACAAAGCAATGTGATTTTCATTCAGTTTTTTGACTTAGAAGACTCTCATATATTAGTTCATATCTTAATTCTATGGTTGATCCAAAGACAACCCACTTAAATCTGTCTGTCAACTGCAGCACCAATTGCTTGCGGCATGTTTAGGGTAGACTTTTATCTTCTGTTACATGATGTGCAATTGATATGTTGCTGCATGGAGAGATCGTTAGACATTACGACCTACAGTGTCTTCTGTTACACGTTGTACAATCGATATGTTACTGCACGGAGAGATCGTTAGGCATTACGACCTACAGTGTCTTCTGTTACACGTTGTACAATCGATATGTTACTGCACGGAGAGATCGTTAGACATTACGACCTACAGTGTCTTCTGTTACACGTTGTACAATCGATATGTTACTGCACGGAGAGATCGTTAGGCATTACGACCTACAGTGTCTTCTGTTGCACGTTGTACAATCGATATGTTACTGCACGGAGAGATCGTTAGGCATTACAACCTACAGTGTCTTCTGTTACACGTTGTACAATCGATATGTTACTGCATGGAGAGATCGTTAGACATTACGACCTACAGTTAAGTCCTATTTTTATGCAACAGTACTTAGCTTAGTATTTCTCCTGTCCTTGAGCAGGCTACTATTTTACTGCTTATGCTTGTGTCCAGTTCTCAGGAAGATGACCTTCAGTGGGACAGGGAACAATCCAGTGAAGATAAAGGTGTAATAGTGCATCCTTTGGGGTATTTGAGTCTCAGCGATCTTGTAAAGCTTTAAGAATCAGGTCAGACTATGACTTCATTTGGATAGTTGAGTGGGACTGTTACCTGTGCATAATTTTTGTTAAAGACTTATTTGTCTCTGGTACTTTAATAAGCTTTTGTCCATCTACACCACTGTTTCTGGGTAAGGCAGCTTATCCCACCTACAGACCAGTTGTCAAACCTTGCTCATTAGTCACCTTCAGACTTCACTTCTTTATTGGTTTTGTTATCCTCTGAATGGTGTACAGATTGGTGGTTTGCTCTTAAACCATATAATCCCACAAGTGGCTGCAGAATCTCTACCTGGTATTCTTAGGAATAAACACACAACACTTCTCCACTTTTCTAACTCTTGTTGTCCAAATGGATCACCTTCAAGTCAGTTATTGTGATCTACATAGTCATACAACTTCAGGGTCTCAACGATCTGAAAACATTCTTAGATTTTCCTATTTGTTCTACAAGCAAGGGCTGCTAGTGAGCTCCAGGGTTCATTACACACCATATGCTCTTGTTTTTTCTGCTGGAGCATACATCTGCAGTGTTCTCTGTATTTCAGGTTCACAACTACTAATCACTGAGTGCTTCCCTACAAAAGTGTTATGGCAAAGAAAGGAGAAGCTTGGACTACAGGAAGAAAATGTATCCCACTTAGACAATTCATAAATCTCTTTGACAGGTCAGTATGGTCATCAAGAAACAGTAAACCTTTTGAAAATAATACCAACAAAATCTTACAAATGAAAATGAATTAAAAAAGGACAGCACCACTGAAACCACTCCATGTTCATATCACTATCCACTGAAACCACTCCATGTTCATATCACTATCCCCTGAAACCACTCCATGTTCATATCACTATCCACTAAAACCACTCCATGTTCATATCACTATCCCCTGAAACCACTCCATGTTCATATCACTATCCACTGAAACCACTCCATGTTCATATCACTATCCACTGAAACCACTCCATGTTCATATCACTATCCACTAAAACCACTCCATGTTCATATCACTATCCACTGAAACCACTCCATGTTCATATCACTATCCACTGAAACCACTCCATGTTCATATCACTATCCACTGAAACCACTCCATGTTCATATCACTATCCACTAAAACCACTCCATGTTCATATCACTATCCACTGAAACCACTCCATGTTCATATCACTATCCCCTGAAACCACTCCATGTTCATATCACTATCCACTGAAACCACTCCATGTTCATATCACTATCCACTAAAACCACTCCATGTTCATATCACTATCCACTGAAACCACTCCATGTTCATATCACTACCCCCTTCATATTCAAGGGATTCCATTCATATATTGTCTTAATTTTAGCCTATGATTCACGGTGCAAGTCTTATGTTTTGCCTTGCCCTCAGATATTTTTCCCTTTAGCACTACTCAGGCATTAACCCATGAGTTTATTTTATACCTGGTTCTGTATCTTTTTCTTTTTCAAAAATAAACCCAGATCTAACACCAAAAATAAACCGCGCTGGTAGAATCTTTACCTTAACTGGTTATATAACAAAAGAAAAAAGTAATGGCCAGAAATCAGAAAAACAACTCTCACAGAAACAAGAACTCTCTGCTTTCTGATTCAACTAAACAAAAAAAAAGAAACAGAGGTTTAATAAATTCCAACAAGGCCAAATACAAGGTCAGGATAACCTCCCAGGCTAAGAGCAATCTCAAGACCTTCTTCAGCTATGACAATAACCTTAGAGGTAACACTCAGCAGTGGACAGAACTGATTGTAAATGACACTATCTTCAGTGATCAGGGTGATACAGTGAATCTACTGGCTGATAAATTTACCTTTAACTTCATCCCCACTACCCACTGTGAAATCCATTCTAGTATATCCCCCCAGCTATCAACAGAGAGCAGGTAACAGCAGCACTTGCTAAGGTCAAAAATACTGCTTCAGTGAGCCCTGACATTGTACCGGGTTGCCTCCTAAATAGTCTAAAACAAGACCTAGCAGGACCACCTGAGGCGCTCTTCAACAACTTCCACAAAAAAAGGTTATGTGCCAGGTAAACGGAGGGCTACAAAGGTCATCCCTCTTTATAAGGGTGGACTATCAACTGACCCCAGGAACTACAGACCTATCAGTCTGACAGGTCTGATATGCAGAGCCATGGAATGAATTATCATGGAAATGATCACAGATTTTGGCAAACTAAGCACACTGGAACCATCCAAGTTTGGCTTTGTTAAGGGAAGGTCTTGCCTGTTCAACCTGCTTGACTTCTTTGAGAGGGTCACCAAGGCTATGGATGAGGAGAGAATCATGCATAATGCCTCCCTTGATCTGGCCAAGGCATTCAATACAATGTTCCACTCAAGTATTTTTAAGAAACTCTTAGAACTAGGCATAAATCCCTACATAACTCACTGGATTTCTGGTTGACCAGCTCACAGATAGGACCCAAGAAGTCAGGATTGATGAGACCATCTCTGCCAGGAGACTGGCCACCCATGGAGTACCCCAGGACTCTGTGTTGGGCTTGCTCCTGTTTGACATCTACTTCTTGGAAGTCAGTGCTAATGTCAAAGGCCTCTGGCTCACCAAGTTTGCAGATAACAGTAAATTGGCAGCTATTACAGATTCCTCCTATGACACCAACATTCCACAAAGAGGGTCTAATGCAAACAAATGACTGGTACGAAAGCAATGGATTAAAACTCTGTGCCAAGAAATGCATTACAGTGCCCTTTGGGAACGCATCCACACAAGCTGATTACTTCATAGATAAATCACCCCTAAAAGCTGGATTACTAGTTAGGTATCTGGGAACATATGTAGACAGTGATCTGGCCTTTGAGCAACATGTAGCCAAGATAGTAAGAAAATCATTCTGTGACACCCAACATATATGTAACAGTAAGACACCCAGGTCCAAGGAAGTTATAGTACCACTCTATTAGGCCCTTATCAAACCTATCATTGAGTACAACGTCCCCTTTGGCATGTCCCTAAGCAGGCACTTGCAGCAGTTGGAACACACTCAGAAGTTCCTCACCAGGAGAATTCAGGGAATCCCCTGTCCTACACAGATCACCTTAAGGTCATGTCTCTGTATTCAGTCTCCTACAGGTTACTGAGAGGCAGTCTATACTTAGCATATAAGGTATCCTCAGATCCAGCTGTGATGGCTCTCTTGCACATATCCAAAGCAAACAGAACCAGAAACACTAGATCCAATGATCTGAACTTTGCTTGAGTCATAAAAAGAACATTCCAGAGAGACTAATATGTGTCACAAATTATCCCCACACCATGAAATAAGCTCTTTATCTATGTGAACCAGAGTTCATCCCTGATGCTATTAAAAGAAACCTTGATCATTGGATGGGAAATCGCAGATTCACCCCCAGTCTGTCCCCCATGTCTCTGATGGACAAAGGATGACAGTAAGTAAATTAATCCCCAATTAACATACCCCCCCCCCACATAACCCACAGCTACCTTTTTACTAACATACCCCACAATATAGGCATCCAAGGAATTTGGGGACAAAACTGGGTTGGGCTGGGTTGTATGGCTAAGCTTGTAAAGACCCTGGAGGTCATTAGCCTCATATAAACCTCTAAACCTGTAAACCCATGGTGAAGCTCAAAGGTCCTCAAAACAGTGTTACTTTTACAAGTGGGACCACTGCAGGAAGATGCAGCCCAAATAAACACTTGCAGAAAGCAAATCATCTTCTTCCAAAATATCTGTGCAGCTGCACTCTTTCTCTGCTAATAACTTTGTAATCCAGGATATTCCACAAATATACATCCCATTTTCCCCCTATGGCCTCCCTTCATCCTCAGCTTGTATCAGGGAGTCCTGGGCCCTAAAGCCTGGAGTATCCAGTCACTTTATCCCAGAATGTGTCAGCGAGTTGATGAACTATATCCACTCTAGCCCAATAAATTCTAGAAATGGAATTTATCTCTCCACCATAGCCTGAGGCCTCATCTGTACCACGGGTGTGCTCCAGGACACAGCAATTATCCCATTTCCATATAAGACTGCCATAGTTCAGAAGTAACCAGTCACTGTGGAATAGCCCAAACCTGGTACTAACTTTCAGTATAAAATACTTCTTATCTCTACCCAACATCTGGACACGTAGGTGAAGGCCTTTGCCAGGTCACCTCTTAAAATAGGCCTTGCCCCTTATCTTGCCCAAACCACTACTAACTGATTCAGGATTGACAGTTTTAGTCGTTCATTCTGTAATGAGTATTTCTGTACAAGTGTCTTTACTGATAATAAGGTGCTTAGAATCAAAGACTCATTTTACAGCTGGACTTTAAATATGCACCAATGGAAGAAATTGTATTTTAATAATGTTCAGAGACTCCTCCTCCTCCTTCTATACACCTTTCTGTCAAATATTGTTTTCATTAAAGTACCAAAGTTTGATAGCCTTTGACCTCGAGAATATGCGAAAGACCCCATAATGAAAAAGATGTGTAAGGAGCTACCAGTAAGTAACAACTTACATCAGGGGATTGTAACTTTCCTTTTATCCTACTATATTTATTATTGTATCTCTAATCGCCAGACATTTGTAAACAAATAAGGTGGCCTAAATCTCTCCAGGACCACAAACAAGCACTGGCAAGATAGCCTGTCAAGGGTGTCTCAGCGACTGTTGCTAAAGCTACCAGGGAGATCCTCAATTAGTCTTCACCCTGAAAGACACCCCAGAACCATCCTGACATTATCTCTAGACAATAACCCGAGCCTGAGGCCCAAATTATGTGAGTGGAATAACATCACCTTCAGCTTTCTGAGCCCACCTACCCACATAGCCCTGTAGACTTTATTGTCTATAATATAGAAATCAGATGATAGCTTCCAGGGAATGTTAAGTCCATGCTTATGGAGTCATAGCAATTTCTGCACCCTTCTATGACAGGGGAAATACAAAATCTCCAGTCACCCTATGTGCATTTAAAATGTCTCCCAGCATTATCTGGCCAGTGTTAAGCACCGCAAAGTAGAATAACTTGTGTTTGAAGATGTAATCATTGTATTAATCTGCATTAATTTATTGTTTTAGCCTTCTGGCTAAAATTTGCAATCACATGGTGTGGGATACAGAATAAAAGGTCAACACAATCTGGTCTAACATGACCAGCTTAATATCCAACAAAATCTGTCCATGTGGACTGAGGCCAATCAAAGGCCTTAGCAAGTTTCATGCTCACACTTTTCTGTAACCTAGGCTAGTACAGTAATTCTTGTTTTTCCCTGCCCTTTTGTCTGTGACCCTCTGGCATGAAATGACTCTCTCCCTTAATCCAGCATTAATATAGTGTTTGAAGCATCACCCTTGGAGCGTTTTGAAGGGCTTCACTACAAGCTGTTAAAACTTATTGAAAATCAGACCTACCATAACTGTAGGTGAAATCACTTTAAATACTGTTTTTTTGCGGGAAGCAAGCCCCCCGCACTAACTGGGGACCAACCTGACCCCCTAATATATACTAACCCCGTGTTTACGAAGCTTGATGAGAAGAATAAAAAAAAAAAACAAAACAAAAACAACCGGTAAAGGTGACCTATGCCTCGTACAACTGCAGTCTCACAGGAGAGTCAATATATTAGTAAAGACATTATGGGAGGTGACATTTTGATATATTTAACTTGTCCATTTTGCTTCTACAGAGTTACTATTTGTCAGCTTGTAGATCCTCCATTTTGAAGTGGTATAATCCTGATGAGTCTGCCAGAACACACCTGTCCATCTGTCCAGCTCATTCTGATAGGAGGGCAACCACAACAAGAAGAGTGACAGTGTCCAGTGTCCAGACAATGTCCAGTGTCCAGACCCCAGCTACTGTGGTTCTCTTGGCCTAAAAGTCTGCTACTGAAAAAAAGTAACCTGAGGAAAGAGAAAGTATTAGCATCAAACCGTCCAGTGATCTAACTAATTCTCAACTGACACAGATCCTACCTGCCCTTGCTATTGTTCTATGGTCAGAGAGAAATAGTTACAAAATTAGCCCCATACGCAAATAAAATTAACTTAAATTATAAACTACTGGGTTAGTCTACAAAAATTCCCATAACTCGAATCTCATACTACAGTTATCACATTAAAAGCCCCCACTAATACTAGCTAGCCTTATCAAAGTCTACAGTCTGGTTCACAACACCCCGCAGATTATCTGTCGTGAGGCTTTTTATAGATATTAGAATACAACAGTCACTTTACCTCCCCACGTGATTTTTCCACTCACAACTCTTGGCCTGTCCTGAGAGATCTCCAGCATACTCAGTATATCCGTTACGGACTGCACTAAAATGGCTACCCTGCTTTTGCATTTCTGTTTATCGTAGAAGAATGCTGTGACATGAATCCTGATCTACCCAGGCTTAGGTATTGAGGAGAGTCCAGGTGAGTTTTCTGCAAGCATACTAATACAACAGGACGAAGACTTCCTAAAAGTAAAATGAATTATTTTCCTTTTGAGTTGGTTACTTTACCCATTGGCATTTCAGGCCAATGACTTGAGACCAGTTTCTATGCCAGCTAGCAACACAACACAACACACAACACAACATAACATTAGATGATATCCTAGGAAGGTCCCTAAAAAGTATAAGAAGAAAACGTCTTTAGATGCTCTCCCCTCCAAGTCTGCCTACCCAAAGACGTTTTCTTCTTATGCTTTTTAGGGGATATGAGTCACAGAACTCATCATCATTCTGCACTAAAAACTCTACATTTGCTAGAATTATCCCACTAACTAAATTATACCCAACTTCTCTTAACGCACAAAATTATATTTAACCACACTTCCCTGCCCAGCTATAAGTACAATTCTCCGCCACTGCCTCCCAAGTCGTTACCTTCGATTTTCTGACAAAAATCTACCCAACATCTACAAGCCTTACAAAAACTGTGGTCCATGTCTGTACCCAGAACTCTGCAATATGATCCCTGCACCAATCAGGGCAATATATAACATTCATTTATTTAATCTGCAACTAAAAGATTTCCCCTCTGACTCTTGGCTTTGCACTTGTTGCTCAACTGGCTACCAGTTCAGCTTCTTGTCCTGTAACACCTGCATACATCTCATCTCTTTTTTGTTTTTATTTCTGTTAATCATTGTTTCTCCTGCCTCCCATATCTCATGCACATACTTTTGCTCTCCTCGTTTTCTTTTTTCTTAGTTTGCTGATGATACGACAGTGGTGGGCCTCATCAGCGACTATGATGAGGCAGTGTACACGGCTGAGGCAGAACAACTGATTACCTGATGTGACAGTAACAACTTAGCATTAAACAAGAACAAAACAAAGGGAATAACTGTGGACTAAAACTGCAAAGAACATTCTCCACTAACCATCAACGGAGAAACAGTAGAGAGAGTGAGTGGTATGAAGTTTCTGGGGGTGCATATTGATGAGGACTTGTCCTGGTGTACCAATACAAATGCCATTGTCAGGAAGGCACATCAGATGCTACACTTTTTAAGAAGGTTGCAGAGAGCCAACATACTATCAGCAGATCTCACAACCTTTTATAGGGATACAATAGAAAGCATTCTGACAAATAACCTCGCCCTGTGGTATGAAAGCTGCTCTATGTCTGAGCACAAGGCTCTCCAGAGAGTGGTGAAAGCAGCCGAGAGGATCATCAAGACCAACCTGCCAGCCATCCATGACCTGCACATGTCCAGGTGTCTAGGCAGGGCCAAAGGAAAAATTAAGGAGTGACCCACCCTGCACACAGACTGTTTGCATACCTATTATCTGGCAAGTGCTTCTGTAGCATAAGATGCAGAACTATGAGATTCAGAAACAGCTTTTTCCTACAGGTCATCAGACTGTTGAACTCTGGCAACAATCATGTTCCATGCTGACTATCTGGGCCATCAGTTCAATGTGGAAGACCGTCTCAAATTGTGCAATAACTTGAATGCCTGTCTCAATCTAATATTAGTGCAGTACTCAGTAAGTCAAGCCAAATCACTGGTCATCAGATGTAGCAGTAAGGCCACTGAAATGTCTTATTATAGTGCAATATCTAATGCTAGTCTGTAACTCATTCACAGTGCAATACTGATGAATGTCTCATTCTGGGAAATACTCAATGTAAGTCTTTAATGCAATGTCTTACCTCAGTACTATGCAATACTCAAGCAAGCAAAGAGATCACTGTATAATAAATGTTAACGTGAATTTAATTTATGTGCAATATTAGGATTATCTATGTAGAACATTATGGTATATAGTAAGTAGTTATATACGTAGTAATGTCTTGTCATATTAAGTCTACATGATATCTACACATTTGAGTCTGGAGATACGGAATTTCCTTCAGCTTCTGAACTTGTATAATTCTGGATGACAATAAAATTTACTTTGACTATGACTTTTATCTGTTTGAATTTTCCACTAACATTTAGTTTATGAATAATAAACTCTCACACTTACAACATGTCAACACCTTTCAATGCTATGTGATAGTATGCTTACCTTTTTAATAATACTATATGTGTATTATTAAACATGTTCTATGTGTAGTAATATTTGTATTAATCTCCATATTGCAGTATATTGTGACATCATGTCAGGTTTCACCTGTGTACAGGTATTTTCTCTTCTTTTATTTCTGGAACTTTTCTCCCTGGCCTGTGCTGGAAAAGGATAAAACTATACAGTATGACTTTCCCAGGAAAGAAATGTCAATAAATAATAAATAAATTAAGTAACTTTGTCTCTCTCTCTCTAACTTTCTCCCTACCCCTTCTTACAAACCATAAGAACAACTTTGTCTCTTTAAACCAGATAAGGAAACATTTATTTATGGGCCACTCTGTAGGATGACCTTTTAAGTTGAGCTAATTTGCTTTCCTGTATATTAGAGTTCTACATTTACACTTAAAAAGTCCACAGCTAGGGTGCTGGGAGACGGTGACAGAGTTCACTGTCTTGATACACCTATCTTACCTGCTACAAGTATTATTATCAGAAGGCTTAGACCTGCATGTCCTATCTGTTTTTCAGTTACCAGCTATTTTTGCATGCCCTGCCCTAATTTTTGACATCCCATGTGTCTTGCAGGAAGGCATGCAGCAGAGGTGAATGAAGGGAAGGGGTGTCCTTCAGTAGCAAGTGGCTCACTGTCCCCCGATGACCTTCCATAAGGATAAAGACCCCTTTGTACCTCTCCCAGCATACCCTCAGCCTCAACCAAGGTTACCAGAGCTCGCACCATGCAAGTTCTTCTTGTCCCTTCCCCTCCATCCTTTGGAGGCAAAGATTGTTCTGTCTCCTCCAGGTTCCCAGCTGACCCTCAGGTCAGCAGTGATGCAGGTAACCCCCTATTTCTTGTACCAGCCAGGTATGTTTTTGTGCATCACTGTGCTCTGTTCAGCATGACTATAAACATTCTTTATTCATCAGTGCAGTGCCTACAGGCTGCAGATTGATACAGATGAATCTTTTACAAGTTCCTAAACTCTTTTTTTTGTTAGGAACAACAGTTTGGTAAACAAACAACTTTAGTAGAAGTAACTATTAATTTTCAATTAGAGGGCTGTGAATGTAGTACAGATGGACAAAATTGCTGATGGCAGTCAGAATGCCTTTTGTGCATAAAAGTTGAAACATTAAAAGCAATAAAGTTAACACAGACAGACAAATTCTCAAAGCAAGGCGGTTAAACAGGCCTACAATAACAGCAGTACAAGTTATAGTTAGATGGCAAGTACTTGAACAGCTGGGTACGTTATTTATGACATATTATTAGTGTTCACTGGGCTTGGTTAAGCTAATAAATATCTCAAGCACTTATAATAAAATATTAAAATGGTAACTTAATAACTTACACTAATAAGAAACTCAGTGGGTTGGAAAATTGTTCAGAAATAGCTGAGCTTTTAAATTGGTTTTAAAGTTGTCTTCTCTGAGGGGAAAGCAAATAAATGCAGAACTAAATTCTGAAGACGGCAGCAGAAACTTGAAATGTTTAGTCATGTAACATTTTAATAATTAATTAAGTTAAAGGTAATTGTTGTTATTGAATGTTATTCTCAGAAATATTGCAAAGCTCTTTTATTTGCCAGCAAGACCACACTGACAGATCCTCTGAACTTTATAATTTTAAAATGGATTGAAGCAATGTTTGATGGTGTTTGTCACCAAAAATGCTTAAAAAGTCATTTTTGCAATTCTTATATATGTTTCTTACTTGAAATATAAAAAAGATTATACATTATGTCTTAGCTTCTGTGGCATTTCAACAGTTTGTTCACAGAAGTGTTACTTTGCTGTCAGTGATTATGCGAGTATGAATGGGAAAATATTGATGATTGTTAAAAAATTGGACCCAAGGTCTCATGTGTTCTGTGTGTTTGTTACTGTTTCTGTAGTAACAAGAAGTCTCTTATTACTAGAGAACACACACACACACACACACACACACACACACACACACACACACACACACACACACACACACACACACCTTGTTACTACAGAACACACACACACACACACACACACACACACACATGCACACATACACATAGAAACATGCATGCACATGCACAGATACAGGCACACACACACACACACACACACACACACACACACCTTATTACTACAGAACACACACACACACATGTGCACACATACACATAGAAACATGCACAGACACAGGCACACACACACACACACACACACACACACATAGAAACATGCGTGCACATGCACAGACACAGACAGACAGACACACACACACACACACACACACACACACACACACACACACACACACATAGAAACATGCATGCACACACACAGACACAGGTGCACACACACACAAACACACACACGCGCACACACACACACACACACACACACACACACACACACACACACACACACACACACACACACACACACACACACACACACACACACACACACACACACACACACACACACACACACACACACACACACACACACACACACACACACACACACACACACACAGATACACATACATAGAAACATAGAAACTTTGCTTGCTAGCTAACTAAACAGTGACTACATTTAAACACAGCTCAGTGTAAATCACTCTGCACAGATGTACCAAAGCGAGTGTGAAGTCTGTTTTATTGTTACCTAACTGTTGCTCTGCTGGTTGTATTGCCCTATATTGAACACATAATTGAATGTTCCAAAAGGAATTGTGATACATTTAGAGAGATAGCAAGGATATCTGTATAATTTACATGCTGAACTGTGTAATGGACAGTAGTGATTTCACTAAACGCATTAGCGCATATTGTCTGTTCGGTCTATATCTAACTTGTCCTGTTACACCCTCCTGCATGCCTTCTAATTAAGTTCTGTCTCTTCCCTGTTTGCCTCCTAGCTCACTCCCCAACCATACATGAAGGTGATAAACCCAGTGCTTGGTGCAGAAACACCACTCCTTAACTGAGAACGAGTCCCCACTCTCAAAACTCAAGTGTATCTTTCACCTCTAAAGAAATTCAACTAAGTATGCAGCTAAATACCATGTAACTTTAAAGGAAGCCTTGATATTTATTTCAAACAAACTGTATTGCTAAATTAACTACTTGTATGCTCGGGATATACTCTCTGCAGTGAGCACATTATTACAAATGCCAGCTGCCACTTTTGGCCCTGTTGTTTCCTCTCATCTTACCTAATTCAGACTCCCATGTAACTGCTATTCTTAAAGCCCCTTGGCATAACTACACTGAATTTCTCTTGCCCCGTCTCTAAAGCTCCCTGTTTAAATAGACCTTACCCACTGAGACCTTTACTTTCTCCTCACACACACAGTCTATTTTTACACTCTTCCCCTGCAGTTTTGGTTCTATGTACTGATTGTTTTTCTCTTATCTCTGCTGTCCTCCATTCCAGGTGTAGCCCTGCTCCATTCGCCTTTGCTACGCTCTGGCTCACTTCGCTCCCCTCACGCCCCATTCCCACCCATCCCTCATACCATTTCCTTTATAACTAGCCATCTCATCTGACCAACTCTGAAACCCCACCCCTTCCTGTCTTTCTACCATATTCCTAAACCTTTCTCCTCCCCTACTGTCTACATCACAAACGACCCTCCTAGGCCACTCCTACTATCAATGAATTATCTTCATTCCTCCTCCTACACATAAATACTTACTTTTTCCTCCTACTCAGTTTCCAGATCAAACAACAACTCTTCATTATTTCTATCTCCATCCACCTACTACTCCAACATAACATTTTTTTCTAATTAACCATGATTGAATATCTCAACCATCTCAATTCTACTCCTACCTCCACAATTTCTCCTTCTCACTCTCACATCAGTTACCACACATTTACCTTCATTCCATAATAATCCTACCTATCCTCACACCAATAGCTTCCCTTCGCCTAAGCTGTCAGTAGCTATCTCTCCATCCATCTTTCCTATGAATACCCAATGTCCTAAAATAAAAAATTCCTACATCCCACTCCAGAACGTCTAGAAATAAGACAAAATATTGTATATACTACCTACTTAAATTTGACTCCCACTACCACCCCAAAATCCTACTTCTATCAGGAGACATACATCCTAACCCAGGACCTACCCAAACCCATACTACCAGTAACAATACCCCCCCAAACCCAGGCATCCCATCCATTCCAAACAAATATATGTCCTTTTACTCAATCAATATCTGAAGTATTCTAAACAAAGTCAGCCAACTTCATGCATAGATATCTCACCACACCCCAGATATCATCTCCCTAACAGAAACTTGGCTAAAACCCCAAAACCAAAACAAAGACATTCTCCCCCTGGATATAATATTCTCTGCCTTGATCGCCAAAAAAAAAAGGGTGGCGGTGTTGCCATTATCTACTCCAACAACCTCACACGCTCAAGTCCCATGCAATCAATCCCACAATTCCCACCTGCTGAATTACTGACAGCTAACCTTAAACTCAATGACTACACCACCGTCACAGTAGCAGCCATCTACATTCCACCAGGAGATAACATTTCTCTGTTGGAAACCATTCTCTCATATTTTTCTCACCACATTCCCAATGAAACCATCTTTCTTGGAGATGTAAATATTAACTGGTTGACTCTCAGTAATCCTAACTCTCCCCATCACATCAACCTATATGGCTTTACACAACTAATCACCCAACCAACCCATACTAATAACTCACACACACCCAGTACTCTTCTAGACTGGATCCTAGTCTCCAATCCCTCCAAATACCATAACCCAAAAACACTACCAAGCACACTGAGTGATCACTCCCCATTAAAAGTGCTCAGATATACTCCCCATTTCCCTAAACCACATAGATTTATTACCTGCTGCAAACTATCTACCTTCAACCCAGACTTTTAAAACCCTCCTCACTAGAATTAACTGGAATTTCCTCACCCTATTCCCACTTGACGAAGCAGTCCAAGCTTTCAGCTCTACCTTTCTTAGCATCCTAAATTCCCTAGCTCCTCCTTAAAGTGCAGAAAAAATCTAACATATCTCTTGGCTTTCCAGAACTACTCATAGCCTAATGAAAGCTAGAGACAGGGCCTGAATGAAATGGAAACAGACAAAGCTCCCTGCAGACCAGCAACGACACAATGAACTTAAAAATCAGGTAAAAATGGTCATTAATAAAGACAAAAAACCTTCTGTTTCAATCCCCCAATAGCGTGAAAATCAGATCCAAAAAAATTCTGGAATTCTATAAATCAAATTCTACACCCAGGTAATCCAAGCTCACCCAATCCCTTTCCAGACAAAACTCCTGACGACACAGCCAATACCTTTAACACCTACTTTATTGAATCCATAGCCAAACTTCTCAAACCTAAGCCTTGCTCCTCTAATTCTAACTCTCCAAACTCCTCAGATCCTGCTCTATCTACTAACTCTGCCCCTACCCCTACCTTTTCCCTCAAACCAGTATCTACCAGCTATATCAAATCTCTACTCTCCCAACTTAAACCATGCTGAGTATCAGCAGACAACATCCCCTCATATTTCCTTTAAAGAGCAGCTGACTCTCTCGCTCTCCCTGTCTCTATCCTAATCAATCGCTCCATCTCTGAATCAAAAGTCCCTTCTATCTGGAAACAATTCTACATGCTACCTATTCACAAAGGTGGTAACTCCTCAGAAATGACCAGTTTCAGGCCTATCACTATCCTCTCCCCTCTGTCTAAAGTTCTGGAAAAATGTTTTCACAAACAAGTCATGCAATACCTTATACAGGATAATTTCCTCACACCCACTCAGCATGGTTTCTGAC
>NC_056740.1:454464993-454494993 GCF_019279795.1 Protopterus annectens
ATATGAATGAGGTATCAGCAAACTAATCCTCACCACAGAAAAATCAAACCAAACATGTGAACTGAATCTATGTACAGTGTGATATTGTATAACCTGCTACATAGCACAGATATGTGAACTGGAGTATTGCAGTAAGCATAGATTTGAGGTGTTATTGTAATAAAGTGTAGAAGTCCCCAGGACCCCATACAGTGTATGTACACATGAATCATGGATACCAGACAGATACATAACCTGTAATGAATAATAAATCACTGCCAAAAGTCAAATATAATGCTAATTAATTATTAAGCAATGCTAACCACTGCACAGCTCAACGTAGTAAGTGTAAGCAATGTGTAGGGCAACCAATTCAATCTGCCTAGTGGTATACCTCTTTAAGCAGTGCCAACCTTAGGTAAGCAGGTGTGCCCATAGCTTAGCCTATTCAAAACCGGCCAGTCACAGAAAAGTGCGGAAAACTGGCCGTATGTAAACCCCACAGGTGGGAATACTACCCATAACTGGTTGTAGCTTCCTACTGCAGGCAGAATGGCTGGAGTGGGTGAAGGCACTCGATTTAGAGCACAGCGCTGGGGCATCCAGGAGTCAAGAATCATGTTATGGCTCCTGGTAAAACACCATGAAGAGAGACTACTGCAGGGCCAGTACCAGGGCTCACAGTATAAAACAGAAGTCTGGGACAGTCTCGCCCGTGACCTCACCAGTGCCACAGGTATCCCGCGGACTGGTGAGCAGGTTAGGCACCACCATGCTGACCTGAAGCGGCAGAGGGGGGATGTACTGGAACAGTGGATCCAAAAATCTCAGCAGATGCCTAATGTCCCAGTATTCTACTACGTAGGTAAAAATTGACTAGCTTGTGTATACTATGGATAGGTATGGCTAAATATCACTGTATTTCTCTGACAGCTGCAGATGAGTGGGCTGTGAACCAGCAAGCTCATGATGCTAGGTTACAAAGGCTGTGTCACGAGGCAGGTTAGTAATTATTCTGCATGTACTGTCATAACAAATAAATATAAGAGCCTAAGAAAGTGTTGTACCAGTAGAAATAAAGGTGTAATATTCTGTGAATAAAGGTATAACCCCTGGAATACTTCTTTTTACTCTTCTGTCATATGTTGTTGAACTGCTGCATACTATAAATAGTACTGTTGTATTAAGCAGTGTTACTCACATTGTAGTATGCAGATAAAATGTGTATGAAGGTCTGTATAACAATGTTGGAAGTGTCAAGGGGTCAGTTATAGTGTACAACTGAGGGAGACTTAGACAGAAAACATTAGAAAGCTTCACATCAATTTCCTGATAGCACAGTGTACTGTGATGTCAACTGTATGTTTTTTGTCACACACAGCAGGCGGTTGTATCCTGGGAGTGCTAGTAAGTTCTATGCATAATCATACACCACAACTGTACAGATTTTGTTACAATGTTCAGATAGAAAGCTGTATGCATAATTACACCCAACTGTACATAATTTGCTAGAATATTCAGATAGAAAGTTGTATGTATATTCAAACCCCTCAACTGTTTCAATCTGTCCAGCATGTCCAGATAAATGGCCCACATCACCAGCATGGTACCCTGTTCCCCTGTAAAATCAGTGTGATGATCCCAGAAATGTAGACAGCCGTTAATGACATATAACTGATAATCAGACGTGTACATAGTCAGAGAATGTATATGAACACAAACCTGTCATTCTAGCACCTCACCCAAAGTGTATGACAGCAATTCTCAACATAAGTTGCATTAACACCTGCATCTTGTCATGCCTGTATGTAAGACACAGGTCACGTATGTAATAATCTATAAACATACCAGTGTATGACACAGCTCACGTATATAATAATCCATAAACATACCAGTGTATGACACAGGTCACGTATATAATAATCTATAAACATACCAGTATATGACACAGGTCATGTATATAATAAACTATAAATATACCAGTGTATGACACAGGTCACGTATATAATAATTAATAAACATACCAGTGTATGACACAGGTCACGTATATAATCATCTATAAACATACTAATGTATGACACAGGTCACGTATATAATAATCTATAAACATACCAGTGTATGACACAGGTCACGTATATAATAATCTCTAAGCATACCAGTGTATGACACAGGTCACTTATATCATAATCTATAAACATACCAATGTATGACACAGGTCACGTATATCATAAGCTATAAACATACCAGTGTATGACACAGATCACATATGTAATAATCTATAAACATGCCAGTGTATGACACAGGTCACATATATAATAATCTATAAACATGCCAGTGTATGACACAGGTCACATATATAATAATCTATAAACATACCAGTGTATGACACAGGTCACATATATAATAATCTATAAACATACCAGTGTATGACACAGGTCACGTATATAATAATCTATAAACATACCAGTGTGTGACACAGGTCACGTATATAATAATCTATAAACATACCAGTGTATGACACAGGTCACGTATATAATAATCTATAAACATACCAGTGTATGACACAGGTCACGTATATAATAATCTATAAACATACCAGGGTATGACACAGGTCACGTATATAATAATCTATAAACATACCAGGGTTTGACACAGGTCACGTATATAATAATCTATAAACTTACCAGGGTATGACACAGGTCACGTATATAATAATCTATAAACATACCAGTGTATGACACAGGTCACGTATATAATAATCTATAAACATACCAGTGTATGACACAGGTCACGTATGTAATAATCTGTAAACATACCAGTGTATGACACAGGTCACGTATATAATAATCTATAAACACACCAGTGTATGACACAGGTCACGTATATAATAATCTATAAACATACCAGTGTATGACACAGGTCACGTATATAATAATCTAATAAACATACCAGTGTACAATATAAGACCATTGGGTAGTGTAATAATACATGTAAGGCACAGATCAGTGTAGTGACTAAGAATGTTGTGAAAACTACAAGGATATATTAGATGTTAATTGAACTCTCTCTCTCGCCCCTACCATATGTCCAAAAATAACCCAATGACACACCTTAATCGGTATGTGTACACTCCAAACTTTTGTTGGGACATATGTCCTATCGGTTTATAAATATTCACATTTGTTTCTATGCATGTGCCATGTTAAAATACTCCCATATTGGTGGCATTTTGCCATCAATGAAACCTGCATGCTGTTGTAATGGCCACTGTTATTCCATATATGCATGTGTTCTTCTTGCTCTGCAACTGTTTTAAATCTGGTGTTTTGGGTTAATGGGTATACCTATGCATGTTGTTATAACTAATTCTGAATGCTGTTGACCATTACTAACCCATATCTGTTTGTAAACTGCAACACCATAGCTCATATGGGAAGGCCAGTCCTAGTGGACCCACCTTTCCCACCACAGCTAGCCATGGCACCGGGCAGCAGCACGTCTGGGGGCCAGCCTGGGACATCCTCCTCCATAGGCCCTGCACCACCTTTGGGTGGAAATGCTGCAAGGGATGGGGCTCGCCCCCCCCCGGGAGTGGGGGCAGAGATGAACAAGTCACCCATTGTCAGGTCCGGGCTGTGGTGCGTAGGGAGATCGAGAGGGCTTTTCGAGACCAGCTACGCCAGCTTGAGGGCCGAGTGGTGCAATTAGAGGGCGAGCCTGCCTCTCCTACACAGCCCCCAGCATGGCCACCTTTGGGGCCATGAAGGTGCAGTGGAGACTGCCTATAGGTGGGGACTTCAGTCCCACTGTTTTCATTTGGGGGCTCATGGGCTTGCGACTTCCAAACATCCCTCCCCGTCCAAGGTGTTTAACCCCCACATGTGTCATATACTGCCCCTGTATGCATCTTATTTGTCTTATCTGTTAACCTACCCAACCAACCTCCCCAAATATACCTACTACCCCTCCCCAACATCCCACTCTCACCTGAAAAAAAAAGGGCAAGCTGTTCCCACAAAAAAATCTCGCCCCATACATAGCTGTCCATTTCGCACACGTGTCCACTGGACAAATGTAATCTGGTCTAACTGTCATCACAATGAATTTAGGTTGTCCTCACCCCTCTCCCAGGGGTTTGAGTGTCCAAATCTAGCTCCAAATTCAGTGTATATGCACAGCTGTTGCTGTAGAAAAATGGGCAGCCATGGACCTTCTCTACACCCTTCCTGCACATGCCTAGCTATTTTGCCCGCTGTCTTTCCCTCTTTGTGCCCCTTTTTCACCACTTTCCTATCAACCCTTTTTTCTTTTCTTTTAAAGAAATTAGTGTGGAGCTAAGCAGTAGTGCACAGTTTTAAGCAGCAGTAAGTGGGTTTAAGCCTGTTTGCGCAGGGCTAAGCACTGCCTACACAAGTTAAGCAATATAGCAGCTAACTGAGTGTAAGACACTGTAACCGGAAGTTAGCAGTGCTTACGTCCGTGCAAACCTGTGCAAACCCGCTTAATACTGCTTTAAAGTGCAAATCACTCAGTATCCAACTGACGGTGTTCTGCTGAGCAACAAAATAAACAGCTCCTGCAAGGTTCAAACCAAGAACCCTGCACACCATAGACAAAGTGATTTACCACTAAGCCATGACAGATTCAAAGAAATTTGATGTTTTCAGAAACATATCATCCAGTCCAGTCATGCAGCAGTACAGAGAATGTATACCAGCATCTAGATGTATGTGTGTGTAGCATATATATATATATATATATATATATATATATATATATATATATATATATATATATATATATATATATATATCTATATATCTACAACTATATACATATATATCAATATATATGCACATATATACATGCAAATGCCTACATCGACACGTATATACAGACATAGTTATATATATATGTTAGCTGATATATATATATATATATATATATATATATATATATATATATATATATATATATAGGTATATATGGCCATACATCTGTAGATAGCAATGGCAGATTAACAAACACACATATGTCCACATGCACCATTAATGGGGTTGTGAGGCCCCATACACTATACGTCTTGTATGAATAGGCATCTCTCCAACAGCCAAACACATCTGCCCTGCAATACACTACCAAGTGTTGCAGATCCCATAATCAGGACCTGACACGACATGGCCACAAGATGTTAACACTAAGACATCCCACCTATATGATGTCAGGCTAGTATTGTTAACATATCATGCAGTACAGTCTGCCTCCATTAGGAAATGTAATATAGGGAAGCCATCAACATCCCCAGGATACAGATACACAAACACAGATATGCAGACACAGATATACACACATATATATATATATATATATATATATATATATATATATATATATATATGGATATGTGTATAAAACCCAGCCAGTGGGGATGCACAAGCCAGTGCATTTCTTTGTGCCAGTCCCAAGCCTGGATAAATGGGGAGGGTTGCGTCAGGAAGGGCATCCGGCGTAAAACTTTGCCAAATCATTTCATGCAGTCACCAGTAAATATTTCCATACCAAATCGGTCTAGGCCCGGGTTAACAACGACCACCACCAGTACTGTTAGCCAATAGGGTGCTGGCAGAAATTGGGCTACTGTTGGCTGAAGGAGAAGAAGAGGTGGAAGGCATGGCCGAAGGCAGGAAGAGAGGCGAAAGGCTAGGACTGTGGTAGTGAGGGTCAGAATTTTGAATGTTGGCAGTATGACTGGTAGAGAGCTATCTGATATGATGGACAGAAGGAAGGTTGGTATATTGTGTGTGCAGGAGACCAGATAGAAGGGGAGTAAGGCTAGGTGTATCGGAGGTGGGTTCAAATTGTTTTGTCATGGTGTGGATGGGAGGAGAAATGGCGTAGGAGTTATTTTGAAGGAACAGTATGCTAAGAGTGTTTTGAAGGTGAAAAGAGTGTTGGATAGAGTGATGTTTATGAAACTAGAAATTGATGGTGTAATGATGAATGTTGTTAGTGCATATGCTCCACAAGTTGGGTGTGCAATGGATGAGAAGAAAAATTTTGGAGTGAATTGGATGAATTGGTGATGACTGTCCCCAAGGGTGAGAGAGTGGTGATTGGAGCAGATTTCAATGGGCATGTTGGTGAAGGGAACAGAGGGGATGAGGAAGTGATGGGTAGGTATGGTGTTAAACAAAGGAATGCAGAAGGTCAGATGGTAGTGGATTTTGCGAAAAGGATGGGCATGGCTGTGGTGAATACGTATTTTAACAAGAGGAAGGAGCATAGGGTGACATACAAGAGTGGAGGAAGATGCACACAGGTGGATTATATCTTATGTAGGAGGGCCAGTCTGAAGGAGATTGGAGACTGTAAAGTGGTGACCAGAGAAAGTGTAGTTAGGCAGCATAGGATGGTGGTTTGTAGGATGGCATTGGTGATCAAGAAGAGGAGGAGGAGTGTGAGGGCAGCACCAAGGATCAAGTGGTGGAAATTGAAAAAGGGTAACTGTGAGGTGGAGTTCAGGGATGAGTTAAAACAGGCACTGGGTGGCAGTGAAGAGTTACCAAATAGCTGGGTAACTACAGCAGAGCTAGTAAGGTGGATGGCTAGAAAGGTGCTTGGTATCACATCGGGACACAGGAAGGATGACAAGGAGACATGGTGGTGGAATGTGGAAGTACAGGAGAGTATACAGGCAAAGAGGATGGCAAAGAAGTAGTGGGATTGTCAGAGAGATGAAGAAAGTAGACAGGAGTATAAGGAGATGAGATGCATGGCAAAGAGAGGGGTGGCGAAGGCTAAGTATAAGGCATATGAAGAGTTGTATGAAAGGTGGACACTAAGGAGGGAGAAAAGAACCTGTACCGATTGGCTAGACAGAGGGACTGAGCTAGGAAAGATGTGCAGCAGGTAAAGGTGATAAAGGATAATGAGGGAAACATACTCACAAGTGAGGAGAGTGTGTTGAGGAGATGGAAAGAGTACTTTGAGGTGATGATGAATGAAGAGAATGAGAGGGAGAGAAGGTTGGATGATGTGGGGATAGTGAATCATGAAGTACAATGGATTAGCAAGGAGGAAGTAAGGATAGCTATGAAGAGGATGAAGAATGGAAAGGCTGTTGGCCCAGATGACATACCTGTGGAAGCATGGAGGTGTTTAGGTGAAATGGCAGTGGAGTGTTTAACCAGATTGTTTAATGAAATCTTAGAAAGTGAGAGGATGCCTGAGGAATGGAGAAAAAGTGTTTTGGTACCGATTTTTAAGAATAAGGGTGATGTGCAGAGCTGTAGTAACTACATGGGGATTAAATTAATCAGTTACAGCATGAAGTTATGGGAAAGAGTAGTGGAAGCTAGGTTAAGAAGGACGTGATAATTAGTGATTAGCAGTATGGTTTAATGCCAGGAAAGAGCACTACAGATGCAATGTTTGTTCTGAGAGTGGTTATGGAGAAGTACAGAGAATGTCAGAAGGAGTTGCATTGTGTTTTTGTAGACTTAGAGAAAGCATATGACAGGGTGCCTAGAGAGAAGTTGTGGTATTGTATGAGGAAGTCAGGAGTGTCAGAGAACTATGTAAGAGTGGTACAGGATATGTACGAGGGTAGTGTGACAGTGGTGAGGTCTGTGGTGGGAGTGATGGATGCATTTAAGATGGAGGTGGGGTTACATCAAGGATCAGCTCTGAGCCCTTTCTTATTTGCAATGGTGATGGACAGGTTGACAGACGAGATCAGACAGACATGAGTCCCCGTGGACTATGATGTTTGCAGATGACATTGTGATCTGGAAAACATTGAGCAGCCTGCCTGCCTGCCACATTGTGATCTCCACCCCAAAACCCGGACCGAACCATAAAAGGAGGGAGAGTTTCCATATTTATCAAGGATATCCACACCTCCAGGTTAGTGGCATTGCACGAAGTATCGGAGACCATCCATGTGCAACTAACAGTGGGCAAGACTGCTTTTCATTTTATAGCATCCAACAGACCACCCTCTCAAAGTCAGGAATCCCACTCGGCTTTCCTGAAAACATTGGAGAACATGAAGATCTCTCCGAACACCATTATATTGGATGACTTCAACTACCCAAACATTGACTGGGAGCACTACTCAAGCCCCAGCACCTTAGTCCAAAGGTTCCTGGAAATTATAAACTCAAATGCTATGGAACAACTAGTCACCACTTCCACAAGAGGGGACAACATACTAGACCTGATCATTACCAACATGGGGACTCTATGCTCCACACCAGAAGTATATCCCTCATTGGTAAGATCAGACCATAAATTAATTTCACTGGATGTCCACATCCCGACCTCACCTCCAGCCCAGAAAACCACAGTGAAAAACTTCTCAAAAGCGAACTTCTCACTTCTCAAAACCGAAGTGGAATCCTTCAAGGCCCCAGGGCCAGTGGAAACTATGGCCCAAACTGCAGAATCCTATATAAGCATTCTATGGACATCTCCAGGAATGCATGGATCATGCTATCCCAAACAAAACCAAGACCCAATCATCCAAAGGCAGGCATCCAGTCTGGTGGACCCCTGCCATAAATAAACTGTACAACAGAAGGAGGAAGCTACTACATGACAGAGCAAAATCCCTAATAGGGAAGGCATCTCTGATCAGTACTAGCAAAAATTACGATCCCTCATAAAATCCTCCAAGGCCAGCTTCGAGAGAAAAATTGCACAGGACACCAAAGACAATCATAAGGCTTTTTCAGTTATGTTAGGAACCTGGGATGCAACTCCCAGACTTGTTCTGAGTTGATTCTAAATGACAAAAATACACTGAACCCACAGACATCGCCAATATCCTGGCAGACAGGTTCAGTGCAAACTTCTCCACCCCTCCCCAAAGAGCAAGTATCTATCCCGGCAGAGGGCTGCCTCCCAAACATCTCTGATGCTCAGGTGAAGGCTGCCCTCTCCAAAGTAAAAAACACTGCTTCCATGGGACCAGATGGCGTCCCAGGTTGCCCTACATGAACTCCAAGAGGAATTAATCCCTCAAATAAAACAGCTATACAATCTCAGCCTCACTACAGGATATGTGCCCACAGAATGGCGTACAGCAACAGTGGTCCCACTCCACAAAGGTGGAGCCTCTATGGACCCTGGAAACTATCCCCCCATAAGCCTGACTAGCTTAGTCTGCAAGGCTATGGAGAGGATCATCATGGAGCTCATAAACAAAGACATTGGGGACCTACAGACACTAGATCCTACCCAGTTCAGCTTTGTCAAGGGCAGATCCTGCCTTTTGAACCTGGTTGACTTCTTCAAAACAGTCACCAAAGCCATAGATGAAGGGAAGGTAGTCCACACAGCCTATCTGGACCTTGCAAAGGCATTTGACACAATACCCCACTCGGGCATCATAGATAAGCTATCCAGCTTAAATATAAACCCCTATGTCACAAGATGGGTCGCAAACTGGCTCAAAGACAGAACCCACAGAGTGAGAGTTGCTGGAGCCATGTTAGACTCGAAACCGGTCACAAGTGGCATCCCACAGGGTTCTGTCCTGGGACCACTCTTGTTCGGTATATACTTTTCCGAGGTACAGGCAACTTGGGAGGACTATGGCTCACCAAGTTTGCAGACGACTGCAAACTGGGTGCCATAATCGACTCTCCAGCAGAGACAAACATCCTTCAAAAAGGTCTCACAGAGACAGATAACTGGTGCCAGCACCATGGTTAAAAGCTAAATGCCAAAAAATGTATAGTCATACCCTTTGGCAAAAACAATGTGCCCACAAATTACCACATAGGCGGAAACCGATTAAGTACAGAGAAAGTTATTAGGGACCTGGGGACCCAAGTTGATAGCAATCTCTCCTTTGAAAACCACATTGCCAAAGTGGTTAGAAAGACCTTCTACATAGCCCACCTCATCACGAAGGGTTTCACATCTAGATCAAGAGAGGTAATCATGCCCTTTATTCATCCCTCATCAGGCCCATCATAGAATACAATGCCCTTTTAGGATGTACCTTACCCGACACCTGCAGCAATTAGAGAGACCCCAAAAGTATCTCACCAAGAGGATCAAGGGTCTCAAACAGATGCCATATGCTGCTCGGTTAAAAACTCCAGCTCTACTCAGTTGCATACCGCCTACTTGGCGATCTATGCATGACATAAAAGCTATGTCAAATCCAGAATTAATGGACATGCTCCACCTCAGTAAATCTAAATCCCTTAGAGCCACACGCTCGAGGGACTTGAACCTCAGCACAGAAATAAATAGAACTTGCTGGAGGGACAGGTTCATAACCCAGAGGCTCCCTTCACTCTGGAATAGAATTCCAGTTCATGTGAGGCAGAGCACCTCACTGAATCTCTTCAAGAAGAATCTCGATAGGTGGCTGGGGGATCGTAGGTTTGTCCCAGGGATTACTCCCATGTCACTATTAGACAGAGGCACAGTAAACTAAACATTATAAAGGGCACAGTATACTCAAATCAAGGGGTGGCGTAAGCCATACAGAATTGGGCTAGGCTTATAATTGCCCCAGGGCAGATAGCCTAGTATGAACCTATGAACCTATAATCTGTAGTGAGAGTAGGGAACAGGCAGAGGAGACCCTGGAGAGATGGAGATATGCTCTAGAGAGAAGAGGAATGAAGGTCAGCAGGACGAAGACAGAATATATGTGTGTGATTGAGAGGGAGGATAGAGGAATGGTGATGATGCAAGGAGTAGAGGTGGTGAAGGTGGATGAGTTTAAATACTTGGGGTCAATAGTTCAGAGTAACGGTGAGTGTGGAAGAGAGGAGAAGAAGAGAGTACAGGCAGGATGGAGTGGGTGGAGAAGAGTGTCAGGAGTGATTTGTGACAGACGAGTACCTGTAAGAGTGAAAGGGAAGGTCTACAAGAGGGTGGTGAGACCAGCTATGTTATATGGGTTGGAGACAGTGGCATTGACAAAAAGGCAGGAGTTTGAGCTGGATGTGGCAGAGTTAAAGATGTTAAGATTTGCACTGGGTGTGACGAGGTTGGACAGGATTAGGAATAAGTATATTAGAGGGTCAGCCCAGGTTGGAAGGTTTGTAGACAAAGCCAGAGAGGCAAGATTACGTTGGTTTGGTCATGTGCTGAGGAGGGATGCTGAGTATATTGGGAAAAAGATGCTAAGGATGAAGCTACCAGGTAACAGGAAAAGAGGAAGGCCTAAGGTAAGGTTTATGGATGTGGTAAGAGAGGACATGCAGGTGGTTGGTGTGACAGAGCAAGATGCAGAGGACAGGAAGAAATGGAAACAGGTGAGCCGCTGTGGCGACCCCTAATGGGAACAGCCGAAAGAAGAAGATGATATATATATATATATATATATATATATATATATATATATATATATATATATATACATGTGACTACACATACACACGCATATATATGTACAGTAAGATACATATGTAGAAGGTGCACAAAATATGGAACAGCCACTATGCCTACAGTTAACACTTGAACAATTTGACACTGTATGGGCCACCCATATGTATTTGTCAATCGTTGCCTGCAACATATACCCACAGAGAGGTCATAGGATAAAACACCACACACAGGTTTTCAGAAATGGAAAACCTTTAATTGTGTACTATTACAGTTCTATATGCCATGTCATATAGCTGTTCAGACACTGACATCCATATAAACAGAGTAATGCAACTGTGAAACAGTTATACTAATACAGTAGTCTGGAAATCTCTCCTTTGACAATCACATTGTCAAAGTGGTTAGAAAAACCTTCTATATAGCCCACCTAATCACAAAAGGGTTCACATCTAGATCAAGAGAGGTCATTGTGCCTCTCTACTCATCACTCATCAGGCCCTTAATTGAGTACAATGCCCCATCTGGGATGTATCTTACCCGACAACTGCGACAGCTGGAGAGACCTCAAAAGTACCTCACCAAGAGGATTGTGGGCCTCAAACAGATCCCCTATGCCACTCGATTAAAGAAACTCCAGCTCTACTCAGTTGCTTACCACCTACTCAGAGGCGATCTGTGCCTGACATACAAGGCCATGTCTAACCCAGAATTGATGGACATGCTCCACCTTAAGAAAGCCAAATCCATTAGAGCTACACGCTCCATGGATTTAAACCTCAGCACAGCAATAAATAGGACATGCTGGAGGGATAGATTCATATCCCAGAGGCTTCCCTCGCTCTGGAATAGAATCCTGGTTCATGTTAAGCAGAGCCCCTCGCTGACCCTCTTCAAGAGAAATCTTGATGAGTGTATGGGAAATCGTAAATTTACTCCTGGGATCACTTCTATGGCCCTGCTGGACAGAGGCTCGGGAATCTAATCTAAAAGGGTGGTGAAAGCCAACACATTCTGGCTAGGCTTATAAATGCCTTAGGGCAGATAGACTAGTACCTACCTATGAACCTATGAACCTATGAAATGTCCACAACTGTTGCTGTCCAGGTCAAGCCCTTCAAATTGTACAACAGTGAAGACAAACTGGGCCACAGGATACCAAACAATCAACAGTATGTAATGCAGGTGTATAGTTCAGCAGCCTCTATATACACTCTGTACAAAATCACTAGGTGGTAAAGTCTTCAGTTGACCAAATGGGATGTAACTGTTACATAACAAGGCATAACTGACACCATCACATGCACACTGACAAACAGAACAGTCTGTATGTCAGGAGGCAGTAGGCCTGCATTAACCCAATATATGTGCGTAATGTAAATATAGGTGAAGTATACAGTACTGTACATCCAGATACCTTAAGGCAGCTCACCCTTGATACCCCCACATTTTGTAACAGCCTAGGTCATTTATGGTGCTCCCTCCCCCAGACTCAATAATACAGGGCCGTATACCACTGTTACATACACTGGCCTCTGGAGTTCATAAGAGCACACATGTACTGTGTAGGTGATGCCCACACATATATGGCCCCAGCCCCACTGTATTTGTGGGGGTTACAACAGCAGTGGACTGATGGCAGCAATGGCAGTGTGATATACCCACAGCCCACTACAGAACAACCCCCGACAGCATGTCATATGTGCAAAGCTTGGTTTGTAGGTGGAGGACAGAGGCTGGAACACAGGCCCATATGTGGAAAACCATTGCCATACACTAAGGAAGTTGTGGGTGTTACAGGATAATCTGCAACATAACCTTAGTCATGGAACTGAGGTTAGAAACAGAAATAGATGTAGCCATGTACTGATAGCACTCAACACACAATGCCAATAAAATATCTGACACAGGGCCTGTGTGGTGGACAGACAACACATGATAGGCACACCTCTGTCCACCAAGAGGATAGGCCCACAGTTGTGAGCTATGCAGACAGACTGCATTGCAAGGTAAACTAGTATGTACACACACATCCTGTAACACCAGTACTATACAAAGCATAACACAACTCTACTCACAGTCTGTCTGTAGTTCCTGATCCTCCTACAAATATGTAGCTGCCATGAGTGTGCCGGTTCTCCTGTAAGAGGTATTGCTACCTGCTGCCTGTATCACTCATGCCCACACACAGGAAGGATGTCCATCACACAGGAAATGTAAAGGGACCACGCCCACATGATGTAGGTATTTATAGTGAGTGGTTGCCATGACAGTGGTAATTCGGCTTACTACACATGTGTAATCATATATATATATATATATATATATATATATATATATATATATATATGGCTATCTGGATAAGTATATGTACATATATTTCCACTATATGTCCTGGACATGGAATGTAGCCCTACTCCAGCCCCTATAGTCCAAAAGTCATAGTGCAAGGGGATGTCAGGTATGTATAACAGGTATATTAGTAGGCTATTGCTACTGTCATTGGGATTGTCTTCACAGACATGGTGTGTGTGGGAGGTCACATCTGCTTATAACATGTGTGCCATTGGCTACTGACAGACATCCTAAGGACATCATTGTAAAGTACTGCTGCTAGCATGTAATGCCCCTTTGGACTGCAGCAGAGATATTGGCCAATATATGTGGAAATTCTGACACACCCTGTACAGTCCAGAGGTATACATATAAGCCCTTAGTGCACAACATGTGTACCATGCCTGACAATATGGATGTAGACAGCCATGTAGATGGGTATAACACATAACGACTGGTATACATTTGCCACCATAGGTTATGCATTCACACACTCCTCTCTGGCCTGACACATAATGACCACTGGTACAGGGGTGCCATGCCCACATACTACCCCTAGATATTGACATACATGTGTACAGCATCCCACTGCTCTGTCTGACATACATGACTTTTAAGGGAGGCCCGGCAGCAGTACATCTGGCAAGTATCTGCACATGACATCTCACTGGCTACATACACTAAGCTGCTAGGTGTGTAACAATGCACTGTGCAGGCTACAGGCAGACTGGCTGATCACTGGCCTACATCTCCTATGGGGGAATGCACATGTACCTGCATATATAGCAGACTCAACAGCCATGTCACAGCACAGGGTAAGACGCACCTTTATGAAAGTGCATAACCACAACCAATGTTAAAACAGCCACAGCCACAGCCACATATGGTAAGCTAGGATACTATTACAGTATATGGACTATCTGTTCCACAACATCCTCATATGTGCCACTCACAGAATGACCCTACATATACTGTGCTGCTACATAGTTTGGTCTGATGGCTGTCTGTGGTATGGGACATGTGTGTGTATGGCCCTACAAACATGTATGCCAAAATGGTACCATACAGTGGGGCAGCAGGTAACATCAGATAGGATGGGAACTAGAACAATGACATCTACCACAGTCTGTACACAGACTAAAGTACATATTAACAATACAAACACTGTCGACATTCACCATCGGTACACAGACCTCAGTACTGTACAAACATCCACAGAATGTCCAGGTTATGTCATGAAATAGAACCCCTACTGTACATAACATGTGTAGCAGTCTGAAATATCACTGGCTTGTTATCAAATATGATGTCACTAATTATGGTGTACAGCACATATGCACCAATTCCTGCATAACATATGTACAAAGGTTGACAGAGGTGTGGCTGGGAGCACATACACAGGGCCAGTATTGACATGTTGCTGTGATAACCTCATACATTTACTGTTGTAATGGGGTTTGTTGCAACATATGTCCTATGAGGGATATGAAGTCATTAATTGTCACAACCTTCACCATCTACAGACTGCAATCCTCACACTACCTTCTGTAGTTCACAGATAGATGCTCCGTGGGTAACATATGAAACCAAAGGCACAACACTTTCCAGTCTGCAGATGACCCTGCAGATGGGGATTCCTCATATACATGGAACTGACATGGCATGCATTGCGACATATACGACAGCCATATCCAGACAAACACTGTGAAACCAACATTACTCTTAATGCAGTATAGCAGCACTTACAGTCTGTAGTCAGGTCTGGCACTTCCCCCTCCTGTTTGCTGCCCTCTGTCCACAGTGTATGTTGTTAGAGGTAGATCCCCAGTCCATCTGAGATGCTGTTTGCCAAACAACAGATCTCGTTCCTGCTCTTAGTGAATGACAAGGGCCAACACCACCATGATGTTCCTAGATACTGGAGTGTGTTGCCATGCAAATGGCTATGGTAATGTTACCACAGCTGTTCCACATGCAATCAGCTAGGAGAGGGCTGCAATTCGTGCAGAGGCCATCAGCTGATCATGAGCAGCACTTAAAATACACATGCTGCTGCCTAAGCAAAGCTGGTGTGGATCTCCACATCCACCAGAGAGGGAGTGGGAGAGGCAGACAGAGGCAAATACATGTCAGGAAGAGGTGGGAGAGTAAAACTGAAGTATGTTTGTGTAACACACCTACCAGCACAGGGTATCAAACCCCCGAGAACTATGTAGTGCTATCACAGTCCGATGCAGTTATTGGATGCACCACATGGGTTACCTGTTGTGGAGCACTCAGAACATATATGTGATGGTGAGTGACATTTGCAACAGGGATATGGTAGCTATACGGTAGGTGACATACACGTGCCTATTCACATGAACAGGTGCCAGTGTCAACACAGCCACACTCTCACAGGGATGTACACACATTTACACACTTGGCAGAGCCAGGAGTACAACTCATCAGTAGTGGGATTGCAACAACACATCACTATGCAGGTATCACATGCACCACACAGGTCATACGGAGGTTGTATGGGCAAATATTATGAGGAGGTGTCAGACATCAGATATCATGCTTCAGTATGCCCATGTGGGTTGTAGTGAGTGTGGTTGTAGACAAACGCACCATACAAAACACACACACAAACACAAACACACAGGGTACCAGTACTGACATGCATGGGTGCATGTCTGCATGGGTGTGTGGTGGTCGACTGTGTCAGCAGGCTATACAAGGGTAGGCGATGGGTATACCTTGGCATCAGGCCCCATGACAGTGGTCTGCATTGTGGCTCAGGGCTGTAGTTTCTGCATTTGACCACACAGGTGGGTATTGTATCCCCCATCCAGTCACCTGGGTGACTATTGTGTGTGGCCAATGCTGTGCATCATTTGCCATGTATGTGTTCCTTAGTCCATGACATGGATGGTGTCTGGGATGTGCACACCTCCCACATGCATGTACAGTGACATGTGGAACTGTACCTGGGGTGTCTGGCTCATGTTGTGAACACAGATTATCATCAGATGTGCTGGTCCTGGCCTCATGTGGTGGGAACTGGCAATGGACACCAGGTTGACCCTGCACCTACATTGATAGCATGCTAACAGCATTCCCTGGTGTCAGTGGCATCTGTCCATACAGGGCATGTTGTCAGGCATGGTATGTCTGTTGTGGGTCACATGTGAAAGCACCACAGGTGGTGCAGGTGTCCATTGGGGAGGTGCACTGTCTGCATGTATGTGCATATTGGACAGATAGGGAGGGTGACATGCCCTCTGTAGCCCACTGATATCACTCCATAGTTACTATCAGTGGCCAATATGCAGTGTACTACCCACATATTGGCTGTTGCCTAGGCATGTGTGTGTGTGTATGAGACATGGGTGAGAGTGTGCTCTGGGTAATACTGGCGTTGCTAACTGTGATTGCCTGGCCTTGATGTCACATGTATGGGTATGGATATGCACCCCAGCTTCTCGGCTATTTCACAGCTGTTATCCTTGTACAGTGGTCATTGTGATATGTACTAGGGCCACCATATAAGAATTTTGCAAAACCCACCACACATTGGGCCCAGGTGTCACACACACACACACACACACACACACACACACACACACACACACACACACACACACACACACACACACACACACACACACACACACACACACTTGTCATGTCTGGGAGTAGAACCCCTACCTAAATTTATTTTTATTTATTTTATTTTTATTTTACATTTGTTGACCGGGCTAGTCTAACTGGATATATGTCCATTTTCATTAGAGGCCCGGGGAAATAAGCTCCGAGGAAACAAACAAAATCACATATACAAAGATTAATGTACACAATGAACATTGTAGGTGCAGTACAGAGAATAATCAAAGAGGTCATTCGTTCATAACATATAGTGCAAAATATACAGATACAATTGGTACAATACAAAATGTAGTTGCAATACATCATAAAGAAACAAACAAAATCACATATACAATAAATGAATGTATACAATGAACATTGCAGGTGCAGTACAGAGAATAATCAGAGAGCTGAAATTATACAATATATTAGTACAAGTACAAAATGAAATTATACAATATATTAGTAAAAGTAGGAGCTGAAATTATACAATATATTAGTAAAAGTAGGAGCTGAAATTATACAATATATTAGTAAAAGTAGTCTCCTTAATGAGATTCTGAAGATGTAAGTAATAGTACAGAAGGACAAGGTAAGTTGTTATTAAGAAAAGGAACTTGATTACTGAGAAGAGGAGGGCAGGTTGAACCAAGTAAGAAGAGCTAGTTGATCAGTCAGGTTTAGTACAGGGACATAACCAGTGTGTTCTGAGGAAAAGTTTCAATTCGGTTTTAAAGAGTGATATACAGGGAAGAGAGGAAAGTTTGTTAGGAAGAAGGTTCCAGGATTTTCCAACAGTATTAGAGAATAGAGACCCCACCCCTGTTTGATTTACAAATATTTACAAGAAGTTTATGTGATGATCATAAGGTCTTTAGATTGCTGTAGGGGGTAATGAGGCTAGATAGTATAGGGGTATTGGTAGGTTGGTAAAGGGTTTTATGGGCGATGGTCAGTTGGTGGAATTTAAACTGATTTTGTAATTCAAGCCATCCTAGCTGCTTTAGATTAAAACAGTGGTGGGTTCTGAAAGGGTTACCTGTAGCAAAGCTGGCTATGTTATTGTAGGAGTTTTCCATTTTATTAAGGTTGTTTTTAGAGAGATTAGTATATATGGGTGAGGCATAGAGGAGAGTAGGAATTAGATGGGTGTGAGCAATAGTTATTCTAGCTGCAGGAGAGAGGAAGGGTTTGATCCTGTAGAGAGCCTAGTTTTCTATTAACAGATTTTGGAGTATTGTTAATATGGGTGTCGAAGTTAAGGTTGTCTATGGTGATACCTAGTAGTTTGGTAGTTGGATCTGGGGATATGAGTACCATTATTGGATGTTACTGAGAAGTCTACTGGGGGGACTTACAAGTAGTATTAAAAAGGAGGGATCAGAAGGAGACAGCGCTGTGTAAACCATTGTTCAACTGTGTTAAACACATTTTGGGTAAGGGAGTGAAGTTCAGATATAGATGTGGCTGAGCATATAAGTGTGGAATCATCTGCATATTGTATGCATGTAGCTTGGGGGATTGCTAGGTGAAGGTCATTGATAAATATAGAAAACAGGAGAGGTCCTAATATGGACCCTTGAGGAACACCAGTGATAACAGGCAGGTGGGTAGATAGAATGTTGTGCCAAAGTACAGCCTGTTGTCTGTTATCTAAGTAGGACTGGAACCATTTTATAGCTAGTGCATCTAGTGACAGGGATTTGAGGATATTTATTAGTATCTGGTGATTTACCATATCGAATGCCTTAGACAGATTTATAAACAGTGCAGAGGAAAGCATGTTGAGGTTATGTTTTTTGTTAATACAGTCAGTAAAGGAAAGGAGGGCAGTAGTGCTGTGGGAAGGTCTGAAACCGTGTTGAGACTTTGAAAGTAAGCTATTTTGGATTAGGTGTTCCAGCAATTGTCTGTGGATGCATTTTTCCGTGATTGCTAAGGGAGAAAATAGGGCTATGGGACAGTAATTGGAGAGTTCAGTAGAGTTCCCACCCTTGTGAAGGGGGATAATATGGGATACTTTCCAGATTTTAGGGATGTGTCCTTCACTGATGGTTGTATTGATGAGAATGGAAATGGGATAGGCGATTGATTTGGCTGCCTTTTATAGATATTCAGTCAGTAGTTGGTCTGCTGAAGGAGTGCACGGTTTCAGTTTTTGGATAAGGGTAAGAATATATGTTGTTGGGACTGGTTGGAAGAGAAATGGAGGGGATGGGTTAGAGTTAGAGTTGGGTATAGTTAAGTTCTGAGTAGATAACTGACTGGCAAGAGTTTGAATGGCCTCAGTGAAAAAGGTATTAAAGGCATTAGCAGTCTCTGGGATTCTCCTGGTCTGTGCCTTATGGGTTTGGTGTGATGGATTGACCTGGGTGTAATCATTAATACTCGCAAAGAACTTTTGTGGTTTATTATGGTGAGTCTGCTGGAATTGTAGGTAGTTTATTTTGTCAGACAGTATAGCTTTATTTAGTTTCATTTCTCAGCTGTCTGAAGTTTTGTTGGTCTACTGGGTTTTGAGTTAAATGAAAGTTATTCCAGTATTTATTTCTGAGATGGGTTTTTTGCCTGGTTTCTTTTGAAAGCCATGGGGCAGATTTAGTTCTCATTGTAATAGAGCGGGTTGGGGCATGGTGGTCTAGTATGGCTAGGAAGTTAGAATTAAAGAAATTAACAGCTTCCTCCAGTGTGAGCTATTTTAAGGGAGACCAGTTACATGCTCTTAGTTCTGTCTGGAAGAGATTGGGGTTGAAGTTTTTCTTGGTTCTAATTGTCCTAGATATGGTTGGATTAGGTAGATTGGATTTAAGCCTGATGATGATGTAGGCTAGTGAGTGGTCACTTACATCATCAGGGAGGGTTCCAGCTTCATATGTCTGGGGATTATTATTTATGAGAATCCATTCTAAGATACTTTCTTTCTTATTAGGCTTGTTTATCCTGGTAGGGGAGGTAATGGTTTGAGAAAAAAAACAGAAAGGTTAATATTGCTGGTAGGGTGGCTACTGCTACAACACTTCCAATCAATGTTAAAATCACCTAGGATTATGGTTTCTTGGGGTAAATTTTGGGATAACCAACAAAGGATATTTTCTATGGTGGCATTGTTATTACCAGGAGGAAGATAGATACAGATAATATAGATGGATTTGAATGTGTTAAGTTGAAGCTTGGTAATAAGAAATTCAGCGTTTGAGTCTTGAGGTGGTTTATTGTCGTAGGTAGTAATGTGTAACCCAGATTTAAATAGGATAGCTACACCAGCACCCTTTTTGGTTGTACGGTCAAGTCGCATAATATTATAACCAGGTGGGATGACTTCATTGTCTTTAGTTACAGGTTTTAACCAAGTTTCTGTTAAACAAAGAATGTCAAAGGAGTAGACTACCAAGAGAGCATGGAGTTGTGCAACTTTGTTATTAATGCTACGTATGTTGAGGTGTAACTTTGTTATTAATGCTACGTATGTTGAGGTGTAACTTTGTTATTAATGCTACGTATGTTGAGGTGTAACTTTGTTATTAATGCTACGTATGTTGAGGTGTAACTTTGTTATTAATGCTACGTATGTTGAGGTGTAACTTTGTTATTAATGCTACGTATGTTGAGGTGTAACTTTGTTATTAATGCTGCATATGTTGAGGTGAGTTAATAAGAGTGAGTTAGGTGGTTTGGTAATGGAATGGATAGTAGCGGGGTTGGGGTTGAGGAGATGAGTGGTAGTAGCAGTTGTTGGGCCTGGGTTTGGGTGAATGTCTCCATCTTTTTAAGAGAAGTGTAGTGTTTGAAGTCTAGGATTTGGGAATTTACTATATAGAGGTAGAGATTTTCTGGGATTGGGAGAGTCCTATCTAATGTGGGCTATCCTATGGTATTTTGCTAGCAGATAGCTGGGTGCAGATGTTATGTTAACATGTTAGTGAAAATAGGTAGAGAAGTAGAGGTAGATAGCTTATTGAGGTAGAGAATGTGTGAATATAATGGGTGTTCATAGGAGGTTAGCAGGTAAGCTAAAGTTAGAGGTAGTAGAAGTGTAAGTATGAGTAACCTCTGTAAGAGGGCTGGGGTGGGTAGCTTATACATCTGGTAGGGTAAGTTGTTAGGTTGCTGTTATAGGCTTGGAGGTATACTAGGTGTGGAAGGGAATAGGTGGAGGGTGTGGTGGGAGAGAGAGGCAGTGGTAAGTGAAAGGAGGGAATTGGAGTTAAGTGGCCAATGGTGAAGGGTTTGTGATTAGTGGAAGAGGGAAGGGGTGTGGTTAGATGGTATAAGAGTAGGACCCCTGGGGGTTTGTGGGATGTGGGGGTAGGGTAGGGGAGCGGAGTGAGCCCGCAGGGCGAACGGAGCGGGTAGAGAAGTGAAGGAGAAGCTAGAGAAGAAACTATCAGCAACGCTAGTAACTGAGGGAAAGTTAGGCAAGTCAGGAGCGGGAAAGATCAGAGATAAAACAGCAGTCTATGAGAAAAACAAACAGGCGGGTGTAGACCGTTGAAGTAAAGGGTAAGTGACAAAATAAGAGCAGGTATAGGACTTAAGAGATTTAGTGTAATTACAGAAAAAATACAGGGATAAGCAGGAGATAAAGGATGGGATAAGGGTGCCACCTAGTGGGCAGATCTAGAATTGCAGGTAAGTGTGGAGCTAGCTGGTTTAGAACTAGGGAAGGAGTGATAGCTAGTAAAGGGGGGTTATAAAGTAGAAGAGGTTTGTTGGATACAGGGTAGATAGGAGGGGGTAAAGTCTGCTGGCTGTTCAGGCTCATAGTGTACTTTAGAACCTCTGAAGCAATAGTAGACGGTAGTCAGCTTTACAAGCAGGACTTGGACAACCACATACTTTCTTGCTTCCTTGAGAGAGGGGGCAGGGAAAATAAGGCCGTTAGATAAGACCGCAGGTATTTCAATAGGGTCCTTTGTCACCAGGTAGGTAGTTTCTTAGAGACTATATCAGGAACAGCGGGATGGGGAGCAGGGTACTTTAGGGAGAGAGAGAGACAAATGTGGAGGAGAGAAAAAAGAGTTTGCACATAGGTAGTTATGACAATTAAACAAAAAAGCTTTACATGAAGACACAATAAAGTAACTTATATTCATGCCCTTATTTTTGAAAGGAGCTATTGAAATCACTTTTAAGCTAGTAGTACTGTGACATAAAGTAATCTAAACTATCATTTAGAGGAACTCTGAATCAGGTTTACTGAAATTGGGAGCAAGCAAAAACAAAAACATATAATAGCCAAATATAAACTATACCAGCAAAAATAAAAAATAACTGGAAAGCTACCTTCGAGAGAAATGACTGTACTATGCAGGGGCAGTGAGTTTACAGTGTGGAATACAACACTGAAAAAAAAATAATGATGTCACTTACTAGAGATGCTACACCTGGAGGGCTTTCAGCTGCAATTAGAGCAAATATGGCATCCAGGGTTTTTAAAACCTTTGGTGTGTTGTACCTGAGCAATCCCTTGGGGGGTGGGGGAAGGGAAGGAAACCTTCAATTGGAATTTAAAGTAGAAGGGGAGAATCTGAGACTCTGCTAAACCTAGCTAATTATCAAGGACAGCCAAGGAAATAAGGTAAACATAGAGGCACTCTTGTTCAAGGACTGGAAGGTTTCTCCAAGAAAAACTGTGTAGGAGTACACCACAGGTGGAAGTTGTATGCTGCCTACTAGTCTGCAATGGCAGATTTTATTCTCTTTTATACTTGTATTCCCATTTGCTCATTATTTGATGCACACAATATAGCTAAAGATAAAAGCAGCTGGAGACATTGCACCTCTGTTTGCTGTTTAGTGAAGAACAAGTATTGAGGCGGAGGGACTGAAGGCTATGACTATTGAGAGGGGCTAAATACCTTCACATGCAACAAATTATCAACAGTGAAACAGATGAAAGGGGTGGGGGCGGGTTAAGAGGAAGAAGGTTTGCAGCTGTTGCCCCTGGGGTATGCACTCTAGCTGACTGTAACAGATTTTAACAAGGCATAACAGTAGTTACAAAAGCTGGCACCTACACTACACAAGCGGCAAAAACAAAGTTCCTGGAGTTAAACCTGGGGCTGCAGTCTTTTTTTGGATGATTGCTGGTTAGAGATTTCTTTGCTTTTAGCTGGAGTGAGAGGATTCCTTGCTCACACAAGTGGGTGGGGGACCCAAAGCGATCAGGTCCTCAGTGGATTAGAGATGCTACAACTGGAGGGCTTTTAGCTGCAATAAATACTTTATTACACTACAGCACTACGCAGTTATAGTACATGCCACGGACATTTCTGGAATACTCCTTTCCCAAAGGTGTATTTCACACTGAATGACATCAGCAGGATTGCCAAAGTAGGCCATTTGAAATGTACTGCGAGTGACTAGCCTAAAATGCATTGCTCCCTATACAGACAGTGAAACACACACAAAACATCCACAACTGATGTGTGGGTATAGAACCCCTAACAGAGGTGTATATCACACTACAGTATAGGGTTGTTAAAGGACGCACCACGGGGATTACTGGAGTACTCCTTCCCCAAAGGTGCATTTCACAAGGAATAACATTTATTATTTATTTTATTTAACATTTGTTGACCGGGAATGTCCGACTAGGTTCCACAGAGCCTGTTTTCAGTGGAGGCCCAGGGAGAAATGCTCTAGATGCATGTCTTTGGAATGTGGGAGGAAACTGGAGTACCCGGAGGAAACCCACGTGAACACAGGGAGAACATGCAAACTCCACACAGAAGGCACCCCAGCTGAGAATCAAACCAGAGAACCTCTTGCTGTGAGGCGACAACATTAACCGCTGCACCACTGTGCCGCCCACGGCAGGATCATCAGCAGGATTACCAAAGTAGTGCATTTGAAATGTACTGTGAGTGACTAGCCTATGATGCATTGCTCCATACACAGACATTGAAACACACACAAAACATCCAGAACTGCCATGGGTGGAGATGGAACCCTACCACAGTTCTAAATCTTACTCCAGCAGTACGCAGTTACCAGACACGCTACAGAGATTACTGGGCTACAACCTTCCCAGAGGTATAGTTCTAGGTGGATGACATCTGCAGCCTTGCCACTGTTGAGTATATGAATTGTAAGGTGTGTGAGTACCCTAAAAAGCATTGCTCTCTACACAATCAGAGACTGACAGACACACACACAAACAGTTGCCAAGTCTGGGGTTAAAACACCTACCTAACTATATTATCACACTACAGCAGTACACAGTTACAGGATGCGCTATGGAGATTACTGGGCAACAGCTTTCCTAGAGGTGTAGTTATAGGTGGGTGACATCAGCAGCATTGCCAAAGTTGAGTATATTAATTGTGAGGAGTGTGAGTACCCTAAAAAACATTTCTCTCTACACAGTCAGAGACAGACAAACATGCACACAAATGCACACACACAGTTGTCAAGTCTGGGGTTACAACTCCTACCTAACTAGTTTATCACAGTACAGCAGTACACAGTTATGGGATGTGCCATGGAGATTACGGGGCTACAACTCTCCCAAAGGTGTATTTCACACTGGATTACCTCAGCAGGCTTGTCATAGTAGGGCTATGGGGAGGGCGGTGTGTGCATGGGCCATAACCCATTCATGTATGGGTTGACACGCCACATGTGGGCATACACGAGGTCACAGGTACGTGTATACAGTTGCTAGATGACTACTTCCTTGTATAGTCATGCTGCACAGCTGGCACATGCACCACATAGTCTGCAATGCTGACAGATACTGGTGGCTAGTATCTCCAGTGAGTGACATCTGCACCTCATGTGTTTGGGGTCCCTTGGCTGTGTGCTGGGTGGGACAGGCCTGGATGGCTCCTTGTCACAGTGACCCTCTTCTACACATTTATGTATGTCTACCTTTGGCTTATTATAGTGTGTTGTCCTGACATATATGTCTGTATTCCTATCCACTGTGTGTGCAAATCTTGAGTGGTGCATACTGACGACTGTCTGCACTTACAACTGCAACTGCCAGATATGTCTGTTCCACTGGTGTTTGCAGTCATGGCTTTCATGTGTTTCAGTGTGTGAGCATGCCCAGTGTGACCTTTCAGTATGTTGTAGACTGACATTGCCTTCATTTCTCTTAGTATGTGAGCATGCCCGGTATGGCCGTCTGTATTGAATCTGTGGATCGTTTCCAGGTAGTTTGTGCTGCAGTGCTGACCTTTGTGTTGTACACCAACAGGTAGCATGCTGTCTCTGCAGGGTATCCATTGATCATTTCACTTTGACTGTTGCTACATTTCTGCATAGCAGGGGGGGCACACCTGACTTTCTACATTTCTACACAGGAGTGGGGGGGCACACCTGACTGTTATTACATTACTATGTAGGATGGGGGGCACACCTGAATATTTCTACATTTCTACATAGGGGTGGGGAGCACACCTGACAGTTATTACATTACTATGTAGGATTGGGGGCACACCTAACTATTTCTACATTTCTACACAGGAGTTGGGGGCAAACCTGACTGTTATTACATTGCTATGTAGGATGGGGGTGGGCACACCTGACTATTTCTACAGTTCTACACAGGGTTGGGGGCACACCTGGCTGTTATTACATTACTATGTAGGATGTGAGGGGGGGGGCACATGTGAAACATGTACACATTCTCTATGACCATACTGGTATGTCAGGCACTCCATTTCATTTTGTATTGCTAACTATCATGCTGACTAGAGGCATACCAGTGTACTACAGATCGGGGCTTTGGTTGCCCTACATATTATTGTCTGTCATCCTACCCTTCAGAACTAACATCCCACTGCCTGCCATGCTGTGGTCTGTCTGTGTAGGCCGGGGGGGGGTTAACCATAGCCATCATTCTGGGGCCATGCCACAGGCTCTGTTTCAGTTTGTTTACACCTGTCCTGCTGGCTGAGACTGTTATTGGGTATGTGAACCGTCCTGACTGGCATGTGTGGATCATATGGACACACATGTCACACAGCACATTTCAAGCAGTGGGTTTTGTCACCCTGTGTAGTACTGGCTACTATGGTAACTCCAGTATGTGTTGCAAATGTCATGGTGCCACTATGGGTGTCTACTGTCTGCTGCCATAACATTCAGCCACCCAATTCCCTTGCATGCTCACATCCATACCATAGATACAGGTGACAACGCATTCTACTCCATTTGGCAACTGGTAGGTTGATTGACTTACCTTGAGAGTGTGCCAGACTTGCAGATGGTGCTGGAGGGCTGCCTATGTTGGATGCACACAGTACACTCCCTATACATGGTTGAGTACAGGTAGTGTCATATTTGGCATCCCTTTTACTGTATGTGCGAGTCAGAGAGAGATGTCATTCCTTGGGTCCCTACTGTGTCAGTGCATGTGCTATGCATTGCCTCTTTGCCAAGGCCAGGGCATACTGGGCATGTCTCCTTCTGCCTACTGGGGTAGGCTCAGGCTGCTCCTCCTCTGGATTGCTCTGTGCCTGTGCAGGCCTTGGCACTGGTGGGGGGCTGTGTGGCCCTGCCCCATGCTGTTCCTGCTGCAGCTGTTTCCACAGGATCATATTGTGTAGCATAGCACATACCATAACAATTTGGGTACATGTAGCTGGTGAATACTGCAAGGCTCCATCGGATTTGTCCAGACACCAGAACCGTGACCTGAGCATCCCAAACACATGCTCTATTATATGTCTGGCTTGTGCGTGTGCCTCATTATGGCATTGTTGTTCAGGTGTGTGTGTATTTCTGATGGGTGTCATCAGCCACGGCTCCAGTGGGTACTCAGCATCCCCCGCTAGGTGACCGTAGGGGATGTTCACACTGGCAAATCTCTGGTACAGCTGCATCAGATGCCATATGTGGGAATCATCATAGCTTCCAGGACACCCAGCACTCACATTCATTATAATGCCCTGGGCATCACTAACCTGGCAGTTGATGGAGGGGATGCCCCTGCGGTTGATGTAGGCCCTACCCTGCTCACCGGATGGTGCTTTGATGCATATGTGTGTGCAGTGTATAGCACCCACTACCCCAGGGCATTCTGCTATTTGGTGGAATTGCTGGTCAACACCTCATGGGTGTTGAGAAAATATACATGCTCACTGGCATGTGCTGATAGGGCATCCAGGAACTGGTGGAATACTCTGGATGCTGATGCCTGTGAGATCCCCATGATATCCTCAGTTGTGCTTTGGGAGGTACCTGTGGCTAGTATACCTAGGCCTACACATACCTTGGTGTCCACTGGGATGGGTTTGCCTTGGTCAGTTTGGTGTGTCAGGTGTGGCCGGCACAGCTCAACAGTTTGATGTAGGAGGTCTCTGTCCACCCAATAGCGCTCCACTATCTCCAGCTCATGTAGCCTCTGGTAGGTTACCCTGGGTTTGTATTCTGTTCTCTGTCTCCTCACTGTGGGTTGTTCGGCAGCATTCATATCCTCACCACTCTCAGTCTCTTGCACATGTTGTTCTATGTTGCCTGCTATAGCCCTTCTCATTTTGTAGGTTTGTTTGTTAAAATTTCCCCGCTTGTATACACCGATGGTGTAAAGTGTGGGAAAAACCAGAGGGGAAGGCGTTTGCATAGTTTATATTAGTGTTCTGGGCTGGTCTGGTCTGCTGCCTGTGTAATTGGCTGATTCTGATGCAGTTCACCTGTCAGCTAAGCTAGTTCTCCTTGATTACCTTCCTACTGCTGTTTCCCCTTCCCATTGCCTTCCTGTTTAAGCCCATGTGTGCACCGTGCAAACAGAGTGCTCACATGTGTACATTGCTGCTATTTCTTGGTTTAACTTATTTTTTCTTCCTGTAAAACCCGGTGCGTGGCGCGCACACCCACTTACACTTTGTAAAGAGTGCTAGGCAGGTTTAGCCACACGCCCTAACTTAACTGTGCTAAGCTAGGCGCAAACCCAAGCCATAGGGCTCCAATCCGCTTACAGTATGCCTGACACACACCACCATGATGTCACCTATATCCTAGTCTTGCACCCAGCTATTCATACTCTTACACTGTTGTGACCTGACTCACATGCTGGGGAAAACTGGGATTCACTATCCTTCCCCTCATTTGCATAGGATTGCCTGTTAATGCATAGTTACATGTCTCACACTGAGCCTCGCCCCTTAGCAACCACTATTGACTAGCCAGGTTGTCTTCTGCCTGTCATTGACTTGCATGGCAGAATACTGATTTTAGTTTGAATGCTTATTTTAGGGTTATTTTATTATTTACCCCTGATCCCGTTTGTGCACCACTGCCCTATGCTTAATTTATTTATTTTATTTATTTATTTTCAGTTTGATTACCGGGGAAGTCCACTGGGCCTGAAAGTGCCCATTTTCAGTGGAGGCCTGGGAAGAAAAGCTCCATAAGCAATACAATAAGGGTTATATAATTTTAAAGGTATAATACATGCATAATATTCATACAGTAAGGAAATGCAAACGCATAAAATGTGCATCATACAACATACAGATATTAGAGAACACAGTTTACAGGTATTAGAGAACACAGTTTACAGGTATCAGAGAACACAGTTTACAGATATTAGAGGACACAGTTTACAGGTATTAGAGAACACAGTTTACAGGTATCAGAGAACACAGTTTACAGATATTAGAGGACACAGTTTACAGGTATTAGAGAACACAGTTTACAGGTATTAGAGAACACAGTTAACAGATATTAGAGAACACAGTTTACAGGTATTAGAGAACACAGTTTACAGGTATTAGAGAACACAGTTTACAGGTATTAGAGAACACAGTTAGATATTAGAGAACACAGTTTGCAAATATTAGGGAACACAGTTTACAGGTATTAGAGAACACAGTTTACAGATATTAGAGAACACAGTTTACAGGTATTAGAGAACACAGTTAGATATTAGAGAACACAGTTTGCAAATATTAGGGAACACAGTTTACAGGTATTAGAGAACACAGTTAACAGATATTAGAGAACACAGTTTACAGATATTAGAGAACACAGTTTGCAGATATTAGAGAACACAGTTTGCAGATATTAGAGAACACAGTTAACAGATATTAGAGAACACAGTTTGCAGATATTAGAGAACACAGTTTACAGTTATTAGAGAACACAGTTAACAGATATTAGAGAACACAGTTTACAGATATTAGAGAACACAGTTTACAGGTATTAGAGAACACAGTTTACAGATATTAGAGAACACAGATATTAGAAAACACAGTTTACAGGTATTAGAGAACACAGTTAGATATTAGAGAACACAGTTTACAGACATTAGAGAACACAGTTTACAGGTATTAGAGAACACAGTTAGATATTAGAGAACACAGTTTACAGACATTAGAGATCACAGTTTACAGGTATTAGAGAACACAGTTAGATATTAGAGAACACAGTTTACAGACATTAGAGATCACAGTTTACAGGTATTAGAGAACACAGTTAGATATTAGAGAACACAGTTTACAAATATTAGAGAACACAGTTTACAGATATTAGAGAACACAGTTTACAGATATTAGAGAACACAGTTTACAGGTATTAGAGAACACAGTTTACAGATATTAGAGAACACAGTTTACAGGTATTAGAGAACACAGTTTACAGATATTAGAGAACACAGTTTACAGGTGTTTCCATTCAGAGCAGCATGATCAACTGTCTGTAAAATAAAAGATTTAAGGTTCTTGTGTTATTCTACTAGTAGGGGGGAGACAGTTT